>NW_028317950.1:7030000-7252500 GCF_062004578.1 Staurois parvus | reverse complement strand
AGATTTAGAATCCCTTTAAACTCTACAGTATTGACCAAAACCTGAACTAATCCATTTGGATAGACTGTCACTTTACCAACTTGAAGGGTTATGTTAATCCCTCTAATAAAAGAGAATCAGCACACATACTCCTTGCACAAACCTAAAGCGAACTTGTCCTGGATTAAAATCTTCCCAAAAAGGTAACAAAAGTGCAGGAACCTTGAGGTGGCTTTTGACTATCTGGCTTCTGTGTCCCTGCGAACCCCCCCCCTTTCCCATGGAATCCTGTCCCAGGCTATACATGGGCTTTGATTTCGGTTCAGGTAGAGAATGAGCCCCATCCCTTGTCAGTCAAATGTAAGATGCCAAAACCTCTACTGCCCACTAGAAATCTTGCATTTGACAGCTGGATGACAGGAGGAGGGGCTTAAAATTAACTGCCTGGTCCTAGTAGAAGGGGACACAGGGATCAATTCACAGACCAACTCCGGTACCTCAAGCATCACAAGGTGCAGCACTTGAATGTTATGTTAGAAATGTTTCAGGCAGGCCAGGTTTTCCAGTCATTCACAGGGAACACAGGTACAGAGCATCACAAGCACACTACCACTAATTAAAGAAACAGCCTGTTAGAAATTCTGCAACTGAAACACAGTCCATTAGAAGCTGAATGCTTTACATAGGACACAGAGTTTCAGCTGAAAAGGGCATTAGCGTGAACCATATAAATTGACAGACATACATGATTTGTGTATTGCAACCACAATCTTAAAGTGTCACTAAAGGCAAAACTTTTTTTTTCCATTTTTGGATAGACCAAGGGAGGGTTAGAGAACCCCATCAGTTTTTTGCTATCTGTGTGACATTGGGGAGATTTTCCATAGCTAAAACAAAAAGTGAGAGAAAAACCTTCCAAAGTGAGGGAATCCCTGAGTGTCACCAAAACTAGTGTCACCAAAACTAGTGTCACCACTGGAAGATTTCCCCTCTATTACTGTTCTGATTTCAAACCAAAATTTGGGATTTTCGTTTACTTTCACCTTCAATGACAATGATAAATGGAGGGTGATTTTCCCTAATGGGGACAAAGACAGAAAAAAACCTGACAAGGGTTATAATCCCACTCCACAACTTAAAAAAAGAAAAAGAAAAAAAAAAAGAAAAAAGAAGAAGTTGTTGAGGCCAGGGCTGTGGAGTCGGAGTCCTGGAGTCGGAGGAAATTTTGGGTACCTGGAGTCGGAGTCGGCAAACAATGCTCCGACTGCGTCTCCGATTAAATTTAGATTGGAATTAAAAAAAAAAGCAAGTTTAAATGTCCCAATTCACAAAAAGTTATAATTAATGACTTCTCTACTGTAAGTAGTGCCTCACGTAACCGCAAAACGAATACGTTAAGTGACCGTGACGAAGCATGCTTTTCATGTGCTTCACTATATGGCACGCAACACACAATTAGGAGCGGCAATACTTATACTTTCCATAGTGTTTTACAGATTTTGTTTTTGGTTCATATAGATAAGCTTTGTTTTTGTTCTAAAACAACCAAATAATGTGGTTTGTATTTTTGGACTGGTAAAGTTCCTGTTCCGGATGTTTATGCCTGCTGCTACTATCCAGCCACTTGATTAATAAAAAAAAATTAATAAAACTTTGTTGTTTTCATTGTGTTTGTCTTTTGCTTAAACTGTTCAATACAGTAGACTGTTGGCTTCCCAGCCAGTAGTCCTGTGGTAATGACATGTATGTTGCCTTTCTTTCCTTCAAGGAATGTATAAAATACATTCGCATATTAATACAGAGGAGTCCGAAGTACAAAAAACTGAGGAGTCGGAACATTTATCTACCGACTCCACAGCCCTGGTTGAGGCTACAGCACTAGGGACGCAGTTGCCTTTAATGAATCCAGGCCAATTTCCCCCCCGCCATGTCCTGGTGGCTACTGCTTATTGTATAAATCTTACCTCCCTGATGCCATATACTCCCCAAAGCGCTGATCTTCTTGCACCAAATGGTAAGATCAGCAGCTGTGACTGTGAAGGATACTACAGAAATAATCTAATATCCCTCAAACTGTATTACTAGAAGCAGTTCCCCCAAGGGAGCGCACACGGTGGGCCCCATTATCAAAGTGCCTGAAATAGGAACTTTCTGCTTTCCTCCCATTCCATTTCAGGGAACACAAGCGCAACTGAAGTATAAATCTGACTGGTTCCTTGTGGACCACTACATCAAATTATAAATTGAGATATATTGTTAAATGAGGTCCTTGTTTACAAAAAAAAAAAAAGTGTCATCTCACGTTTTAGAAGATATTGAACACCTTCACCTCCATTGATGGACATAATAAAATCTCCGATTGTAAGCTCCAAGGAGCAGGGCCCTCCTATCCCTCTTGTATTGTTGCTGTATTGTCTCCAGTTATATTGTAAAGTGCTGAGCAAACTGTTGGCGTTATATAAATCCTGTATAATAATATATATTAACCATAATCTGAAACATCTGCATCACCTTCAGACATGGGTCACCTTGTACTACATGTGCAACTCCAGGTAAAACTTTGAGTTTTGATAGTGTGTGTAAGGATCAAAACCTCTACCATTTTTGTTTTCACTATTAGGGTTCCCTCCGGAAGGATTTCCCAGATTTCCTGTCCCAGTGACCACTGCTTTTCAGGACAGGAAACAATATAAACCTGTCAGAGGTTCTAATTCTTCCCTACTCCAAAACGAAGAAAGGGGCTTGAATGGAATTCTACTTTAATACTATTACAGTGGGACTCCTCCTTTCTCCTGCAGAGAGATGCCGACTACCTCCTCTTCATACAGTGTAACTATAGAAACAATCTTACAGAGCGTTCTGGGACTGAATAACAAAAACAAAGCAAAGAAAACTAGTTCAGTGTAATACAGTGAAAACCATACTGTGCTGTCCACAGAGAAAACTGGATACAACAGCCTGCTGGAGATGTCATTCAGCTGCATAAAACTGCACATTTAGGGCTCGTTCACACTTGACTTGATTTCTAACTCTTGCCAAACACCCCTATAGCGTTTGACAGGCCTTAGACAGGCGTTTGTGAAGCGTTTTTAACGCTTTTCAAACGTTCCCAAAACGCCCTATGCATGGTTTTGAGGCGGTTGATAGACATTTGCCAAGTGTTAAAGCCGCACCACAAACTCCTATAATGAAGTTAAATGGTATTAACGCTCCGCAAACGCCTACCAGGTGTTTGCAGAGCGGCATCATAGACTTGAATGGGAGGCTTCAACTCCTCCTGACCCGACCTGAGGGGTCAGTTTTGCCTCGACGTGACGCTAATGCTTCCATGTGAACAGCTCTGTGTGCTGCCATGTGCAGAATTTTCATAGGCGTTTGAGAAGCATTAAAAACGCTTCCCTAACGCCTGTCTGATGCCTGCTGACAAAGCTAGTGTGAACCTAGCCTTAGGCTAGGTTCACATCTGTGTGGGTGGTGCCGCTGTGGATCCACACAAAAATCTCTGCAACCGCACAGAAGAATGCGGACCTGCAGGCGGGTGCCATTAATTCTAATGGCACACCGACCGCCCTGGAAATCGCAACCGCACTGGGAACTGAGGTTCCCATGCAGGCTGCGTTTTCAGAAGTGCAGGGACCTCTTCCCTGCGTGTCCTGGGGTACAGGAGTCCATTCAAATGAATGGGCTCTCATGCCCGCGCAAAACACGGACCGCAGGAACACAGATATGTGAACCAAAGCTCAGGGCTGGTTTACACGATGAATTGCACAGGAACATGCTCTGTGCGGGTTTTTGTTTTTTTAAACATGTTAACTAGATGCTCCTGCTGCTAATGTCTCCTTGCAGATGGGAAAGAGCTGGGCCACATGACAGCTGTATATTAATTATGAAAAAAGGTAACTGGATTTTTTAATAACCATTTGAAGACCAGGCCTTTTTCTGACCCTTTGTCGAGTTAAAAAAAATCAGCATTTTTTTGCTAGAAAATTATTCGAACCCCCAAACGTTTATATATGTGTGTATTTTTTTTTTTAACAGAGGCCCTAGAGAATAAAATGCTGGGTTTTGCAAGGTATTTTGGCTGTAGTTTTTTTTAACACAATTTTTTCTCAAAAAAATACACTTTAATGAATTTTAATGTGCACAAACACAATACCCAAATATTTGGTAAAATATAAAAGATGGCGTTATGCCAAGTAATTAGATACCTAGCATGCCAGGCTTTAAAACTACACGCTTGTGGAATTGTGACAAACTATGTTGCCATAGGTGACTCTTTAAAAGCCTTTACCAGTTTACGGTTACAGAGGAGGTCTGGTGCTAGAATTATTGATCTTGCGCTGACATTCATGGCAATATCTCACATGTGTGGTGCGATCACGGTTTACTTATGTGTGCTCACCTTTGCGAACAAGTATGAGGGATGGGGCACTTTAATATTTTTTTTTTTCTCCCCCCCCACACGATTTCTTTAATTTCTTATCACTTTTATTGCTGTCACAGGGACTAGAACCATCCCTTGTGGCAGCAATACGCAGTGACAGGTACTCTTTATAGAGAGATCTTGGGCCTGTTAGACCCCAGATGTCTCCTCTGCCTTTATAAAACACAAGATTGGTGTTATCAGATACTTTCCAAATTTAAAAATGGTGCCTATTACATCTAGGAAACCGGAAGAGCTGATTCACACACGTGCGGTACGGATTGAAGCTCAGGTTTCACAGCTAATTGACACAGTAGTTGTTCAGCGGTTCATGTCAGGTTTACATCAGGATTAGGTCAGCATTTTACCCTGTTCACACATATGCGGTTCAGAAATGGTTCCCATAGAAGTCAATAGCCTGTACTCTGCACCTGAACCTCAAGGCACTGCTCAGAAATCATACATGACATTTTCAAACCGCACTGAATCTGCACAGCCAGTGAACCAGACATATATGAACAGGCACCATAGGAAGCAATGGTATATCACGTCATGTGGATTGGATGCAGTTCAATATATGTGAACCGGCAGTAAGTGACTTAAATGCTTTTTTTTTTTTCGGTTTCCTATACTAGCCTTTCTCATCCAGGGTACCCAGGCACTCTGGGGTGCCTTGAGGTTATTTTAGAGGTGCCTTGGCAAAATGTCTAAAAATTGTCCAAACCTTGTCTGAGCCAGCGGGTGGAACAAGCCTGCCTTTTAGTTATACAAAGTCACAGGTTTTCATTCTGCACCATCTGGGCCTTCTAGCCGCTGGTGTCCTGACAACCAATGACATCAGTTGATAAGGAGGATGTCTATGTGGTTTAAAGGGGGCAGTAGAACCCCGGCTCAGTAGTACCTCAAGGTCTACTGATCCCCCACTCAGTAGTAACCCCCAGCTCTGCTGATCCTCTGGCTTGCTCTTCCTCCTCTCTGTTCCCCGCTCACATCCCACTATACTTCAGGGATGTGAAAGTCATATCACACATCTTTTTTTTACATTTAGCCGTGCTGGAGGCAAGCAGCAGGGTTTACTTTATGCGGTGCAAGTTTCATGTCAGTTTTCAATGCGGTTGTCAAAGGTAATCCTCTTCTCTACAAAACTGCCTTCCAGTCACTTCTATGAAAAACTGGCTATGAATTGAATCCTATGTGAACAATTATCTCAGGAATAGGGATGCACCAAAATTTCGGTGGCCAAAACGTTTTGGCCGATATGAAAATAGGCACCGATGCAGGTGCTGAAAATAGCCCCGCCCCCGTCTGGTAGTTCTCAGCCTTACCTGAGAATTCATCCAACCATCCCGGAACTGGGCATAGAAATCAGTGAAGGAAAGATGGCCTCCACTCATCTCTATGCCCTTGGAAGACGTAATTACGTCGCTTCCGGTTCTGGTGCCTTGTAAACAAAGCCTTGTTTTAACCGCTTCCTGAACACCCTATGCAGAAATACTGCTACAGGGCAGCACGGATGCACAAAAACACGTGTATATATACATGACTTTGCATTTCCGGGTAAGGGGTTCATGCGCGCCGTCTTTCGTGGCCATCAATCACCGGGTCCCGGCCGGTAATTACTCGCTGGCGCTTGGTGATTTCCGATGATCACCGTCGAGGAGGACTGTTTTGTTTACTAACAGTCCTCCCTGTCAGCTCGGGCACACTGCTCTGGATGTGCTGTGCGCATCCGGAGTCAAGTGATTACAGTTACGCACATAGACACAGCATACCCCTCATGAATACGTGCTCGTGCACGAAACGCGTAGAGGAGCCATACCCGATGACGTCATGCCGCCGTGACCAGGGAGGTCCGGTGGCCATCTTGCATATGGTCTGTGTCAAACTCCTGTGCTGTTTTTTGCTGTTATTTCACCCACAATAAACGTGTTTGATTGGAAAATACTACACTATGGGCATTCTTCTTTTTGGCTCTGTATGAGCCAAACACCACCCTAGAGCCCATTCCTGGAGGAGGGTAGCTGAGTGGCAGAGTACCAGGGAGGAAGGAAATCTCTTGGACCAGACCAAGCTGCTTACCACCTGTTAGGAATGGACTGGCCAGCAATGGTGGGACTCGCCTGCCTTTTGATCTGCAGTACCAGGGCTGGCCAGCGGGTGCTCCCAGCAATCAGAGACTCAACCTTTCAGCCAGCTAACACCTGGAACTGATGATACTGGGGTATTTAAGGGATGGCCAGACTTGCAGACTCTGCCTTGGTGTTGTGTTTGTCCTGGGCCCTGTATCTGTCCTGCATCCTGTTTCTGTTCCTTTGCTGACTTCTCCTGCTCTGATCCTGGCTTGTGACCCTGACCATCCTTCTGTCTGACCCTCTGTACTACGCTGCTTGCTACCTGCTGAACCTGGCCTGTGACCCCGACCATTCTCTGCTTGCTCCCCCTGTACCTACCTGCCCATTGATATTGACCCGGCCTGCCTGACGACGCTTGCTTGTATATACTGTTATCTGTGGGTGGTTGGTTTGGTTTGTTTGCACTGTGTTATGTTTTAGTATTGCACTGCATTTATGTTTGTATTGTTAGTGTTAATAAATTGTATTGTTTATCACATATCTGAAGTCTGCGTTTCCCTGCATCAGTCACACACCTCTGGTCATACCTGGGAGCCCTGACATTACACCAAGGCCAATCCTGACCAGAAGTGGCTGCACAGGGAAGCCATCTTGGCTTGTTGATGGGAAGGATGGATCTGGATGAGGTTGAATATTTATATCTGCTAGTGTTTGATGACAGGGAGTATGCTTATCAAACTCTGAAGGAGTATACCCGGGATGAACTGCTAGAATGTATACGGCTCGCTCATGTTCTAGTAGATCAGGGCATAGAGTTCTCTGAGGTGCAGCCTTTGATTGAAGTTTGTGCTGAATTGGTTTCATCTGGTTCCCCCGAATGCAGGGATGAATTTTTGCCACCATTTAGTGCAGACCAGGTAGAGTCCCTGGTGTGGTTATTAGAGGATGATGTGGGTTACTTTCTGGAGCGTTATTCCACATGTTCACCACAGGTACTAAGAGACTGTATAAACGCAGTGCAGTCATTGACCAGACAGGCTTTGTGTAAGCTCAGCTTTGTTCAACCCATACTGCAGACATGGACAGATTTGTTGCACCCAGCCTCAGTCAGCTTACAAAGACCCAGTCCTGCTTCTAATCTATTTCCTCAAAACTCTATTCCTGCATTCCCAACAGCTCCTCCTGCCCTGCTATCTACCGCATGTCAGTACCCTGTTCCCACTCGCTGCACCTATCCTGCCTTTAACCCTGTAAAAGAGCCCTCTGTAGCAACCGCTCCCTCTCCTGTTCCATCCTCCAGTTCTTCTCTGTCTCCAGCTGCTCCATTCGTTTGCAGACCTGCGTTTACTTGCAGTGCTCCAGTAGTTAAAACCAGAAAAAAGCGAAAATTCTTTCCAACCAATACCATCCTGCCAGTATCCAAACCGGTGAGCCTGCCTTCCGTGGTTCAGCCTGAAGCCTCTACTCGGCCTGATGCCTCTACTCGGCCTGAAGCCTCTACTCGGCCTGAAGCCTCTACTCGGCCTGAAGCCTCTACTCGGCCTGAAGCCTCTACTCGGCCTGAAGCCTCTACTCGGCCTGAAGCCTCTACTCGGCCTGAAGCCTCTACTCGGCCTGAAGCCTCTACTCGGCCTGAAGCCTCTACTTGGCCTGATGCCTCTACCCAGCATGATGAACTGATCCAGCCTGACGATCCTATTAGGCCAGTTGACTCGATGCCCGCTGTTGATCCAGATGATCCGGTACCTGATCCGGTGCCCGCTGTCGAGCCAAATGACCTGATGCCTGGTGACCCAGTGCCCGCTGTCATACCTGGTGACCCGATGCCCGCTGTCGAGCCAGACAATCCGGTACCTGATGACCCGGTGCTCACTGTCGTGCCTGTTGACTCGGAGCCCACTGCCTTGCCAGATGACGCGGTGCCCGCTGTCAAGCCAAATGACCTGATGCCTAGTGACCCAGTGCCCGCTGTCCAGCCAGACGATCCAATGTCTGACCCAGTGCCCGCGGTCATACCAGTTGACTCGGAGCCCACTGCCTTGCCAGATGACGCGGTGCCCGCTGTCGAGCCAAATGACCTGATGCCTGGTGACCCGATGACCGCTGTCCAGCCAGACGATCCAATGTCTGACCCAGTGCCAGCGGTCATCCCAGTTGACTCGGAGCCCACGGTTGTGCCTGGTGACTCGGTGCCCGCCGCCCCGCCTGGGGGCCTGAGACCTGTCGCTCCACCTGGGGGTCCGGCGCCCGCCGCTCCGCCTGAGGGCCCGAGACCTGTCGCTCCATCTGGGGGTCCGGCGCCCGCCGCTCCGCCTGAGGGTCCGAGACCTGTCGCTCCGCCTGGGGCTCCGGCGCCCGCCGCTCCGCCTGAGGGCCCGAGACCTGTCGCTCCATCTGGGGGTCCGAGACCTGTCGCTCCGCCTGGGGGTCCGGCGCCCGCCGCTCTGCTTGAGGGCCCGAGACCTGTCGCTCCTCCTGGGGGTCAGGCGCCCGCCGCTCCGCCTGAGGGCCCGAGACCTGTCGCTCCGCCTGGGGGTCCGGCGCCCGCTGCTCCGCCTGAGGGCCCGAGACCTGTCGCTCCATCTGGGGGTCCGGCGCCCGCCGCTCTGCTTGAGGGCCCGAGACCTGTCGCTCCTCCTGGGGGTCAGGCGCCCGCCGCTCCGCCTGAGGGCCCGAGACCTGTCGCTCCGCCTGGGGGTCCGGCGCCCGCCGCTCCGCCTGAGGGCCCGAGACCTGTCGCTCCATCTGGGGGTCCGGCGCCCGCCGCTCCGCCTGAGGGCCCGAGACCTGACGCTCCTCCTGGGGGTCCGGCGCCCGCCGCTCCGCCTGAGGGCCTGAGACCTGTCGCTCCGCCTGGGGGTCCGGCGCCCGCCGCTCCGCCTGAGGGCCCGAGACCTGTCGCTCCATCTGGGGGTCCGGCGCCCGCCGCCCCGCCTGGGGGCACGATCCCTGTCGCCCCGCCTGGGGGCACGATCCCTGTCGCCCCGCCTGGGGGCACGATGCCTGTCGCCCCGCCTGGGGGCACGATGCCTGTCGCCCCGCCTGGGGGCACGATGCCTGTCGCCCCGATGCCTGTCGCCCCGCCTGGGGGCACGGTGCCTGTCGCCCCGCCTGGGGGCACGGTGCCTGTCGCCCCGCCTGGGGGCCCGGTGCCTGTCGCCCCGCCCGGGGGCCCGGTGCCTGTCGCTCCGCCCGGGGGCCCGGTGCCTGCTGCTCCGCCCGGGGGCCCGGTGCCTGCTGCTCCGCCCGGGGGCCCGGTGCCTGCTGCTCCGCCCGGGGGCCCGGTGCCTGCTGCTCCGCCCGGGGGCCCGGTGCCTGCCGCTCCGCCCGGGGGCCCGGTGCCTGCCGCTCCGCCCGGGGGCCCGGTGCATGTCGCCCCGCCCGGGGGCCCGATGCATGTCGCCCCGCCCGGGGGCCCGGTGCCTGCTGCTCCGCCCGGGGGCCCGATGCATGTCGCCCCGCCCGGGGGCCCGGTGCCTGCTGCTCCGCCCGGGGGCCCGGTGCCTGCTGCTCCGCCCGGGGGCCCGGTGCCTGCTGCTCCGCCCGGGGGCCCGGTGCCTGCTGCTCCGCCCGGGGGCCCGGTGCCTGCTGCTCCGCCCGGGGGCCCGGTGCCTGCTGCTCCGCCCGGGGGCCCGGTGCCTGCTGCTCCGCCCGGGGGCCCGGTGCCTGCTGCTCCGCCCGGGGGCCCGGTGCCTGCTGCTCCGCCCGGGGGCCCGATGCATGTCGCCCCGCCCGGGGGCCCGATGCATGTCGCCCCGCCCGGGGGCCCGGTGCCTGCTGCTCCGGCCGGGGGCCCGGTGCCTGCTGCTCCGCCTGGTGGCCCGCTGCCTGCTGCTTCGCCTGGTAAACCGATGTGCCTCTACCCGGAGTCCTGCCCGATGTGCCTCTGCCCGGAGTCCTGCCCGATGTGCCTCTGCCCGGAGTCCTGCCCGATGTGCCTCTGCCCGGAGTGCTGCCCGATGTGCCTCTGCCCGGAGTCCTGCCCGATGTGCCTCTGCCTGGTGTGCCTCTGCTCGATGTGCCTCTGCCCGGAGTCCTGCCCGATGTGCCTCTGCCCGGAGTCCTGCCCGATGTGCCTCTGCCCGGAGTCCTGCCCGATGTGCCTCTGCCCGGTGTGCCTCTGCCCGGTGTGCCTCTGCCCGGTGTGCCTCTGCCCGGTGTGCCTCTGCCCGGAGTCCTGCCCGATGTGCCTCTGCCCGATGTGCCTCTGCCCGATGTGCCTCTGCCCGGTGTGCCTCTGCCCGGTGTGCCTCTGCCCGGTGTGCCTCTGCTCGATGTGCCTCTGCCCGGAGTCCAGCCCGGTGTGCCTCTGCCCGGAGTCCAGCCCGGTGTGCCGCTGCTCGGAGTCCTGCCCGGTGTGCCAGTCTTTGATATCCCGCCAGTTACCAGACCCGGGCGGTGGAACATTTTGCCCAGCTAGGACTGTTTGGAGCGTCCGGAGGCCGCTCCTTGAGGGGGGGGTACTGTTAGGAATGGACTGGCCAGCAATGGTGGGACTCGCCTGCCTTTTGATCTGCAGTACCAGGGCTGGCCAGCGGGTGCTCCCAGCAATCAGAGACTCAACCTTTCAGCCAGCTAACACCTGGAACTGATGATACTGGGGTATTTAAGGGATGGCCAGACTTGCAGACTCTGCCTTGGTGTTGTGTTTGTCCTGGGCCCTGTATCTGTCCTGCATCCTGTTTCTGTTCCTTTGCTGACTTCTCCTGCTCTGATCCTGGCTTGTGACCCTGACCATCCTTCTGTCTGACCCTCTGTACTACGCTGCTTGCTACCTGCTGAACCTGGCCTGTGACCCCGACCATTCTCTGCTTGCTCCCCCTGTACCTACCTGCCCATTGATATTGACCCGGCCTGCCTGACGACGCTTGCTTGTATATACTGTTATCTGTGGGTGGTTGGTTTGGTTTGTTTGCACTGTGTTATGTTTTAGTATTGCACTGCATTTATGTTTGTATTGTTAGTGTTAATAAATTGTATTGTTTATCACATATCTGAAGTCTGCGTTTCCCTGCATCAGTCACACACCTCTGGTCATACCTGGGAGCCCTGACACCACCTTTAAGGGGGACCTCCGGCTATTATCATATACATTGCGTATTATGATTGCCATCTGGTGCAATTTAGACAATCCTTTTGACACATCACCTGAGTGAATGCCCAGGAACACACGGATCACCACCTAGAGACTGTTTTGATCACATCAGTCACTTATATCTTTTGAACTGTTACGTGGTCTCCTAACAGGAGAGCTGTGTGTGATATATATCTTCCTCATCATCACATGCACAGCACTTTTATTTATGCCATTTTGCACTATATATTGGCACTTTACTTATTTATGCATAGTTATATATATATATATTTTCTTGTCATTTTTATGATATTTATTTAGCGCTGCACCCCCATGTTGATTTGTGTCTTAGGAGGTATTTGAAGGTTGCCTTTGGTGCATTAGCTGCTAGTTGTTCTTTGGCACTCGCTTCTTATCCATTTTACATAGACACAGCCCCCTATGTAAAACACTCCCTGCACATAGTTAACCCTTTGATCATCTTTCATGTTAACCCCTTCCTGCCCAGTGCCATTAGTACAGTGTGCTTTTTTTTTTAGCACTGATCACTGTATTGGTGTCACTGGGGATGTTGGTGACACTAAGTCAGTTCCCCAAGGGTCTGAATGTCCGCCGCAGACCCACTATAAGTCACTGATCGTCGCCACTACTAGTAGAAAAAAAAAATTCAGTATCTACACCGTGTTCCAAATTATTATGCAAATTCTATTTAAGTGTCACAAAGATTAAATATTTTGTTTTTCAGTTTAACTCATGGATGGCATTGTGTGTCAGGGCTCTTTTGATCACTAAAAACAATCTCGGACACCTGTGATAATTAGATTGGCAGATGAGCCCAATTTAAGGAAAAACTACTAAAGGAGGGTGTTCCACATTATTAAGCAGAGCACCATTTTCAAGCAATATGGGGAAGAAAAAGGATCTCTCTGCTGCCGAAAAGAGTGAAATAGTTCAATGCCTTGGACGAGGTATGAAAACAGAAATTTCACAAAAACTTAATCATCGCACTATTAAGAGATTTGTGGCTGATTCAGAGCACAGACGGGTTCATGCAGATAAAGGCACATTGAGGAAGATTTCTGCCAGATCCATGCATCGGATCAAGAGAGCAGCTGCTAAAATACCATTATATAGCAGCAAACAGATATTTGAAGCTGCTGGTGCCTCTGGAGTCCCACAGACATCAAGGTGTAGAGTCCTCCAGAGTCTTGCAACTGTGCATAAACCTTCTATTCGGCCACCACTAACCAATGCTCACAAGCAGATACGGCTGCATTGGGCAGAAAATTACATGAAGACTAATTTTCAAACAGTCCTGTTCACTGATGAGTGCCGTGCAACCCTGGATGGTCCAGATGGATGGAGTAGGGGATGGTTAGTGGACGGCCACCCTGTTCCAACAAGGCTGCAATGTCAGCAAGGCGGTGGTGGAGTCATGTTTTGGGCCGGAATCATGGGAACAGAGCTGGTCGGCCCCTTTAGGGTCCCCAAAGGTGTAAAGATGACCTCTGCAAAGTATGTGGAGTTTATGACTGACCACTTTCTTCCCTGGTACAGAAGGAAGAACTATGCTTCCCGTAATAAAATCATCTTCATGGGGATAAAAGGAGAGAAAGTCATGGTGTGGCCTCCATCCTCCCCTGACCTCAATCCTATTGAGAACCTTTGGAGCATCCTCAAGCAAAAGATCTATGAGGGTGGGAGGCAGTTTACATCCAAACAGCAGCTCTGGGAGGCTATTCTGACATCTTGCAAACAAATTCAAGCAGAAACTGTCCAAAAACTCACAAGTTCAATGGATGCAAGACTTGTGAAGTTGCTATCAAATAAGGGGTCCTATGTTACAATGTAACGTGACCTGTTAAAAATCCTGTTATCATTAGGAGGTTTGTTCAATAAAATTTGAATTGTACTCTTAATAGTTGATAACATGAGAATTATGCTGACTGTTATTTACATCAATTATTTAGGGAAATGAGAAAAATATAATTTGCATAATAATTTGGAACAGGATGTATACCGCCATTTGTAAAAAAAACTACTAACTTTCATGTAAACCAATTAATTTACACATATTGGGATTTCTTTTTAGCAAAGACATGTCGCAGAATACATTTTATGACATTTGATTTTTGAAATTTTTTACTGGACATGTTTAATAGCAAAAAGTTAAAAATATTGTTTTTTTTCTCAAAATTGACGGTCTGTTTTTTTTTTGTATATTGCAAAAAAGAAAAATACCACTGAAAGAAAGCTCAATTGCATGGGAAAAAAAGACGTACATTTCATTTGGGGGCAGCATTGCATGACCGCACAATTGTCAGTTATGCAGCACCATAACGCAAAAAATGGCCTGGTCAGGAAGGGGGGTAAAACCTCAGGAGGGCAAGTGGTTAAAGCACTAGATCATTGCTTTTTTGTTGTTGTTTTGATCCAATGCTTTACATTATAGAGGAGAATTGTAGGGTCTTATTGACCCCATATCTCTCCATAAAGAGGACCTGTCACTGCTTATTTCTATCACAAAAAAAATATGTAATAAAATAAAAAAAAATGTTTAAAGTGCCCCTGTCCCGCCGTGCTCACGTGCAGTGGTGAATGCATACGTAGGCCACGCCCACATATGTAAACTGTGTTCAAACCACACATGTGAGGTACCGCTGCGAACATCAGAGCAAGAGCAATAATTCTAGCCAAAGCTCTATAACTTTAAAATAGTAACCTGTAGAAATGTTTAAAGCATCACCCATGAAGATTTTTAAGTACCGTAGTTTGGTGCCATTCTACGAGCATGCAGAATTTTAAAGAGTGACATTTAGGGTATCTATTTACTCGGTGTAACATTATCTTTCATATTTTACAAACAAATTGGGGCATATATTGTTTTTTTAATTCATTAACTGGCTGCCCGTCGCCCTATAGTAAAAGTAGAAAGGGTGTCAGGGCTGTGCAAAATCACGAGACTGGCGCTTCCAGGTAGGGGGCGCACGTGCACAGCCCTACCCACGCTGCCGTTGGCGGCTACGGATGTCAATCACCGGGTATCGGCCGGAGATTCCCTCTCGGCACCCAGCAATTACTGAGTAAAACTGACAGGGGAGAGACCTGTGTGTAAACACAGGTCTCTCTCCTGCCAGCAAGGACATGCTGCTGTGTATTTCTAGACACAGCAGAGAACTACACAGCAACATGTTTCCCTAGTAAAACACACAGCACATTATGTAAAACAGCACACAGTAAACCCTTTGATCGCCCCAGATGTTAACCCCTTCCTGCCCAGTGCCATTAGTACAGTGTCAGTGCTTTTGATTAGCAATGATCACTGTATTAGTGTCATTGGGGTGCCAGTGGCAGTTAGTCAGCTCACCTGCCACAGTCCCGCTATAATTCGCTGATCGCCGAGATTACTAGTATAAAAAAAAAAAAAAAATAATTCCAGTATCTATACCGCCATTTGTAAACGCTAGAACTTCCAAGTAAACCAATTAATTTACACATATTGAGATTTATTTTTAGCAAAGACATGGAGCAGAATACATTTTGGCCTAAATTTAAAATGAAATTTGATTTAAACATTTTTAGAAGTTAGAATAATAATCCCCCCAGAACCCCTACATGGAGAATTATAATCCCCCTGGCCACTTTCATAGAGAATAATACCACCCCGGGCCCCCTTCATAGAGAATAATAATCCCCACCCCAGGCCCTCTCCATAGAGAATAATAACCCCCCCCCCCGGCCCTCTCCATAGAGAATAATAACCCCCCCCAAGCCCTCTCCATAGAGAATAATAACCCCCCCCCCAGGCCCTCTCCATAGAGAATGATAACCCGACCCAGAGAGAGTAATAATGCCCCCGGAACCTCATATAGAATAATTCCCCCAAAACCTCATACAGAATAATAATCTCCCCGGAACCCCTCCATAGAGAATAATCATCACCGCCTCCCGGCGCCCTCCATAGAGAATATTAATCTCCCCGGAACCCCTTTATAGAGAATAATAATCTCACCGGGCATCATACAGAATAATAATCCCCCTGGACCCCTATGCAAAATAATAATCCCCCTAGAACCCCAAACAGAATAATAATCCCCCCGGAACCCTATACAGAATAATAATCCACCGGGCCCCCTCCACAGAGAATAATAATCCCCCCCCCAGAACCCCATACAGTATAATAAACCCCCCAGCCCCCTTCCTAAAGAATAATATTGCCCCGGGGTCCCCTCCTTAGAGTAACAATCCCCCTGGGCCTCCTCCATAAAGAATAATAATCCCTCTGGAACCCCATACAGAATTATCCCTCCAGGCCCCCTCCACAGAGAATAATCCCCCCGGAACCCCATACAGAATAATAATCCCCCCGGAACCCATACAGAATAATAATCCCCCCGGAACCCATACAGAATAATAATCCCTCCAGAACCCCATACAGAATAGTAATCCCCCCAGAACCCCATACACAATAATACTGCACCGGGCCCCCTTCATAGAGAATAACAATCCCCCGGGCCCCATACAGGATAATAATCCCCTCGGGACCTCATACAGAATAATAATCCTCCCGCAACCCCACAAAGAATAATAATACTCCCGCAACCCCATACAGAATAGTAATCCACCCGGAACCCCATACAGAATATTCCCCCGGCCCCTTCATAGAGAATAATAATCCCCCCGGGCCCCCTTCATAGAGAATACTATTCCCCCCCCCCCCCGCGCCCCTTCATAGAGAATACTATTCTTCCCCCAGGCCCCATCCATAGAGAATAATAATCCCCCCCGGGCCCCCTTCATAGAGAATAATCCCCCCCGGGCCCCCTCCTAGAGAATAATAATCCCCCCCGGGCCCCCTCCATAGAGAATAATAATCCCCCCGGGCCCAAACAATAGAGAATAATAATTCCCCCAAAACCCCATACAGAATAATAATGCCTCGGGCCCCATCCATAGAAAATAATAATCCCCCCGGAACCCCATACAGAATAATAATGCACCGGGAGCCCTTCATAGAGAAGAATATCCCCCCGGACCTCATACAGGATAATAATCCCCCCGCAACCCCACAAAGAATAATAATCCTCCTGCAACCCCATACAGAATATTCCCCCGGGCCCCTTCATAAAGAATAATAATCCCCCCGGGCCCCCTTCATAGAGAATAATAATCCCCCCCGGCCCCCTTCATAGAGAATAATAATCCCCCCCGGCCCCCTTCATAGAGAATAATAATCCCCCCCGGCCCCCTTCATAGAGAATAATAATCCCCCCCCGGGCCCCCTTCATAGAGAATAATCCCCCCCGGGCCCCCTCCATAGAGAATAATAATCCCCCCCCGGGCCCCCTCCATAGAGAATAATAATCTCCCCGGCCGGGCCCCCTCCATAGAGAATAATAATCCCCCCCCCCGGGCTCCCTCCATAGAGAATAATAATCCCCCCCCGGGCTTCCTCCATAGAGAATAATAATCCCCCCCCCGGGCCCCCTCCATAGAGAATAATCCTCCCCGGGCCCCCTCCATAGAGAACAATAATCCCCCCCGGGCCCCCTCCATAGAGAATAATAATCCCCCCCGGGCCCACTCCATAGAGAATAATAATCCCCCCCCGGGCCCCCTTCATAGAGCATAATAATCCCCCCCCCGGGCCCCCTCCATAGAGAATAATAATCCCCCCCCAGGCCCCCTCCATAGAGAATATTAATCCCCCCCCAGGCCCCCTCCATAGAGAATATTAATCCGCCCCCCGGGCCCCCTCCATAGAGAATATTAATCCCCCCCCCGGGCCCCCTCCATAGAGAATATTAATCCCCCCCCCGGGCCCCCTCCATAGAGAATAATAATCCCCCCCCCGGGCCCCCTCCATAGAGAATAATAATCCCCCCCTGGGCCCCCTTCATAGAGAATAATAATCCCCCCCGGGCCCCCTTCATAGAGAATAATAATCCCCCCCGGGCCCCCTTCATAGAGAATAATAATCCCCCCCCCCCGGGCCCCCTCCATAGAGAATAATAAACCCCCCCCCCGGGCCCCCTCCATAGAGAATACCCGCAACCCCACAAAGAATAATAATCCTCCTGCAACCCCATACAGAATATTCCCCCGGGCCCCTTCATAGAGAATAATAATCCCCCCCGGCCCCCTTCATAGAGAATAATAATCCCCCCCCGGGCCCCCTTCATAGAGAATAATAATCCCCCCCGGGCCCCCTTCATAGAGAATAATAATCCCCCCCGGGCCCCCTCCATAGAGAATAATAATCCCCCCCCCGGGCCCCCTCCATAGAGAATAATAATCCCCCCCCCGGGCCCCCTCCATAGAGAATAATAATCCCCCCCCCCCGGGCCCCCTCCATAGAGAATAATAATCCCCCCCCCCCGGGCCCCCTCCATAGAGAATAATAATCCCCCCCCCGGGCCCCCTCCATAGAGAATAATAATCCCCCCCGGGCCCCCTTCATAGAGAATAATAATCCCCCCCGGGACCCCTTCATAGAGAATAATAATCCCCCCCGGGCCCCCTTCATAGAGAATAATAATCCCCCCCCGGGCCCCCTCCATAGAGAATAATAAACCCCCCCCCGGGCCCCCTCCATAGAGAATAATAATCCCCCCCCCAGCCCCCTCCATAGAGAATAATAATCCCCCCCCGGGCCCCCTCCATTGAGAATAATAATCCCCCCCCCGGGCCACCTCCATAGAGAATAATAATCCCCCCGGGCCCCATCCATAGAAAATAATAATCCCCCCGGAACCCCATACAGAATAATAATGCACCGGGAGCCCTTCATAGAGAATAATATCCCCCCGGACCTCATACAGGATAATAATCCCCCCGCAACCCCACAAAGAATAATAATCCTCCTGCAACCCCATACAGAATATTCCCCCGGGCCCCTTCATAAAGAATAATAATCCCCCCGGGCCCCCTTCATAGAGAATAATAATCCCCCCCGGCCCCCTTCATAGAGAATAATAATCCCCCCCGGCCCCCTTCATAGAGAATAATAATCCCCCCCGGCCCCCTTCATAGAGAATAATAATCCCCCCCCGGGCCCCCTTCATAGAGAATAATAATCCCCCCCGGGCCCCCTCCATAGAGAATAATAATCTCCCCCGCCGGGCCCCCTCCATAGAGAATAATAATCTCCCCCGCCGGGCCCCCTCCATAGAGAATAATAATCCCCCCCCCCGGGCTTCCTCCATAGAGAATAATAATCCCCCCCCGGGCCCCCTCCATAGAGAATAATCCTCCCCGGGCCCCCTCCATAGAGAACAATAATCCCCCCCGGGCCCCCTCCATAGAGAATAATAATCCCCCCCGGGCCCCCTCCATAGAGAATAATAATCCCCCCCCCGGGCCCCCTCCATAGAGCATAATAATCCCCCCCCCGGGCCCCCTCCATAGAGAATATTAATCCCCCCCCCCGGGCCCCCTCCATAGAGAATATTAATCCCCCCCCCGGGCCCCCTCCATAGAGAATAATAATCCCCCCCCGGGCCCCCTCCATAGAGAATAATAATCCCCCCCCCGGGCCCCCTCCATAGAGAATAATAATCCCCCCCTGGGCCCCCTTCATAGAGAATAATAATCCCCCCCGGGCCCCCTTCATAGAGAATAATAATCCCCCCCGGGCCCCCTTCATAGAGAATAATAATCCCCCCCCCGGGCCCCCTCCATAGAGAATAATAAACCCCCCCCCCCGGGCCCCCTCCATAGAGAATACCCGCAACCCCACAAAGAATAATAATCCTCCTGCAACCCCATACAGAATATTCCCCCGGGCCCCTTCATAGAGAATAATAATCCCCCCCGGCCCCCTTCATAGTGAATAATAATCCCCCCCGGCCCCCTTCATAGAGAATAATAATCCCCCCCCCGGGCCCCCTTCATAGAGAATAATAATCCCCCCCGGGCCCCCTCCATAGAGAATAATAATCCCCCCCCCGGGCCCCCTCCATAGAGAATAATAATCCCCCCCCCGGGCCCCCTCCATAGAGAATAATAATCCCCCCCCGGGCCCCCTCCATAGAGAATAATAATCCCCCCCGGGAACCCTCCATAGAGAATAATAATCCCCCCCCGGGCCCCCTCCATAGAGAATAATAATCCCCCCCCGGGCCCCCTCCATAGAGAATAATAATCCCCCCCGGGCCCCCTCCATAGAGCATAATAATCCCCCCCCCCGGGCCCCCTCCATAGAGAATAATAATCCCCCCCGGGCCCCCTCCATAGAGAATAATAATCCCCCCCCGGGCCCCCTCCATAGAGAATAATAATCCCCCCCCCGGGCCCCCTCCATAGAGAATAATAATCCCCCCCCGGGCCCCCTCCATAGAGAATAATAATCCCCCCCGGGAACCCTCCATAGAGAATAATAATCCCCCCAGGGGCCCCTCCATAGAGAATAATAATCCCCCCCCCCGGGCCCCCTCCATAGAGAATAATAATCCCCCCCCCCGGGCCCCCTCCATAGAGCATAATAATCCCCCCCCCCGGGCCCCCTCCATAGAGAATAATAATCCCCCCCGGGCCCCCTCCATAGAGAATATTAATCCCCCCCCAGGCCCCCTCCATAGAGAATATTAATCCCCCCCCCCGGGCCCCCTCCATAGAGAATATTATTCCCCCCCCCGGGCCCCCTCCATAGAGAATAATAATCCCCCCCCGGGCCCCCTCCATAGAGAATAATAATCCCCCCCCGGGCCCCCTCCATAGAGAATAATAATCCCCCCCTGGGCCCCCTTCATAGAGAATAATAATCCCCCCCGGGCCCCCTTCATAGAGAATAATAATCCCCCCCGGGCCCCCTTCATAGAGAATAATAATCCCCCCCCCGGGCCCCCTCCATAGAGAATAATAAACCCCCCCCCCGGGCCCCCTCCATAGAGAATACCCGCAACCCCACAAAGAATAATAATCCTCCTGCAACCCCATACAGAATATTCCCCCGGGCCCCTTCATAGAGAATAATAATCCCCCCCGGCCCCCTTCATAGTGAATAATAATCCCCCCCGGCCCCCTTCATAGAGAATAATAATCCCCCCCCGGGCCCCCTTCATAGAGAATAATAATCCCCCCCGGGCCCCCTCCATAGAGAATAATAATCCCCCCCCCGGGCCCCCTCCATAGAGAATAATAATCCCCCCCCGGGCCCCCTCCATAGAGAATAATAATCCCCCCCCCGGGCCCCCTCCATAGAGAATAATAATCCCCCCCCGGGCCCCCTCCATAGAGAATAATAATCCCCCCCGGGAACCCTCCATAGAGAATAATAATCCCCCCAGGGGCCCCTCCATAGAGAATAATAATCCCCCCCCGGGCCCCCTCCATAGAGAATAATAATCCCCCCCCGGGCCCCCTCCATAGAGCATAATAATCCCCCCCCCGGGCCCCCTCCATAGAGAATAATAATCCCCCCCGGGCCCCCTCCATAGAGAATAATAATCCCCCCCCCGGGCCCCCTCCATAGAGAATAATAATCCCCCCCCCGGGCCCCCTCCATAGAGAATAATAATCCCCCCCCGGGCCCCCTCCATAGAGAATAATAATCCCCCCCGGGAACCCTCCATAGAGAATAATAATCCCCCCAGGGGCCCCTCCATAGAGAATAATAATCCCCCCCCCCCGGGCCCCCTCCATAGAGAATAATAATCCCCCCCCGGGCCCCCTCCATAGAGCATAATAATCCCCCCCCGGGCCCCCTCCATAGAGCATAATAATCCCCCCCCGGGCCCCCTCCATAGAGAATAATAATCCCCCCCGGGCCCCCTCCATAGAGAATAATACCCCCCCCGGGCCCCCTCCATAGAGAATAATAATCCCCCCCCCGGGCCCCCTCCATAGAGAATAATAATCCCCCCCCCGGGCCCCCTCCATAGAGAATAATAATCCCCCCCGGGCCCCCTCCATAGAGAATAATAATCCCCCCCCCCGGGCCCCCTCCATAGAGAATAATAATCCCCCCCCGGGCCCCCTCCATAGAGAATAATAATCCCCCCCCGGGCCCCCTCCATAGAGAATAATAATCCCCCCCCCGGGCCCCCTCCATAGAGAATAATAATACCCCACCGGGCCCCCTCCATAGAGAATAATAATCCCCCCCGGGCCCCCTCCATAGAGAATAATAATCCCCCCCGGGCCCCCTCCATAGAGAATAATAATCCCCCCCGGGCCCCCTTCATAGAGAATAATAATCCCCCCCGGGCCCCCTTCATAGAGAATAATAATCCCCCCCCTGGGCCCCTTTCATAGAGAATAATAATCCCCCCCGGGCCCCCTCCATAGAGAATAATAATCCCCCCCCCGGGCCCCCTCCATAGAGAATAATAATCCCCCCCCGGGAACCCTCCATAGAGAATAATAATCCCCCCCCGGGCCACCTCCATAGAGAATAATCCCCCCCGGGCCCCCTCCATAGAGAATAATAATCCCCCCCCCGGGCCCCCTCCATAGAGAATAATAATCCCCCCCCGGGCCCCCTCCATAGAGAATAATAATCCCCCCCCCCCGGGCCCCCTCCATAGAGAATAATAATCCCCCCCCCCGGGCCCCCTCCATAGAGAATAATAATCCCCCCCCCCCGGGCCCCCTCCATAGAGAATAATAATCCCCCCCCCCGGGCCCCCTCCATAGAGAATAATAATCCCCCCCCGGGCCCCCTCCATAGAGAATAATATTCCCCCCCGGGCCCCCTTCATAAAGAATAATAATCCCCCCGGACAACCTTCATATAGAATAATAATCCCCCCCGGGCCCCCTTCATAGAGAATAATAATCCCCCCCGGGCCCCCTTCATAGAGAATAATAATCCCCCCCGGGCCCCCTTCATAGAGAATAATAATCCCCCCCGGGCCCCCTTCATAGAGAATAATAATCCCCCCCCCCGGGCCCCCTCCATAGAGAATAATAATCCCCCCCCCCCGGGCCCCCTCCATAGAGAATAATAATCCCCCCCCCGGGCCCCCTCCATAGAGAATAATAATCCCCCCCGGGAACCCTCCATAGAGAATAATAATCCCCCCCCGGGCCACCTCCATAGAGAATAATAATCCCCCCCGGGCCCCCTCCATAGAGAATAATAATCCCCCCCGGGCCCCCTCCATAGAGAATAATAATCCCCCCCCCGGGCACCCTCCATAGAGAATAATAATCCCCCCCCCCGGGCCCCCTCCATAGAGAATAATAATCCCCCCCCCCGGGCCCCCTCCATAGAGAATAATAATCCCCCCCGGGCCCCCTCCATAGAGAATAATAATCCCCCCCCCGGGCCCCCTCCATAGAGAATAATAATCCCCCCCCGGGCCCCCTCCATAGAGAATAATAATCCCCCCCCGGGCCCCCTCCATAGAGAATAATAATCCCCCCCCGGGCCCCCTCCATAGAGAATAATAATCCCCCCCGGGCCCCCTCCATAGAGAATAATAATCCCCCCGGGCCCAAACAATAGAGAATAATAATTCCCCCAAAACCCCATACAGAATAATAATCCCCCCCCGGGCCCCCTCCATAGAGCATAATAATCCCCCCCCGGGCCCCCTCCATAGAGAATAATAATCCCCCCCCCGGGCCCCCTCCATAGAGAATAATAATCCCCCCGGGCCCAAACAATAGAGAATAATAATTCCCCCAAAACCCCATACAGAATAATAATCCCCCCCCGGGCCCCCTCCATAGAGCATAATAATCCCCCCCCGGGCCCCCTCCATAGAGAATAATAATCCCCCCCCCGGGCCCCCTCCATAGAGAATAATAATCCCCCCCCCCGGGCCCCCTCCATAGAGAATAATAATCCCCCCCGGGCCCCCTTCATAGAGAATAATAATCCCCCCCGGGACCCCTTCATAGAGAATAATAATCCCCCCGGGACCCCTTCATAGAGAATAATAATCCCCCCGGGACCCCTTCATAGAGAATAATAATCCCCCCCGGGACCCCTTCATAGAGAATAATAATCCCCCCCGGGCCCCCTTCATAGAGAATAATAATCCCCCCCCGGGCCCCCTCCATAGAGAATAATAAACCCCCCCCCCGGGCCCCCTCCATAGAGAATAATAATCCCCCCCCGGGCCCCCTCCATAGAGAATAATAATCCCCCCCCGGGCCCCCTCCATAGAGAATAATAATCCCCCCCCGGGCCACCTCCATAGAGAATAATAATCCCCCCCGGGCCCCCTCCATAGAGAATAATAATCCCCCCCGGGCCCCCTCCATAGAGAATAATAATCCCCCCCGGGCCCCCTCCATAGAGAATAATAATCCCCCCCCCGGGCCCCCTCCATAGAGAATAATAATCCCCCCCCCGGGCCCCCTCCATAGAGAATAATAATCCCCCCCCCCCGGGCCCCCTCCATAGAGAATAATAATCCCCCCCGGGCCCCCTCCATAGAGAATAATAATCCCCCCCGGGCCCCCTCCATAGAGAATAATAATCCCCCCCCCCGGGCCCCCTCCATAGAGAATAATAATCCCCCCCCCCCGGGCCCCCTCCATAGAGAATAATAATCCTCCCCCCGGGCCCCCTCCATAGAGAATAATAATCCCCCCCCCGGGCCCCCTCCATAGAGAATAATAATCCCCCCCGGGCCCCCTCCATAGAGAATAATAATCCCCCCCCCGGGCCCCCTCCATAGAGAATAATAATCCCCCCCGGGCCCCCTCCATAGAGAATAATAAACCCCCCCCCGGGCCCCCTCCATAGAGAATAATAAACCCCCCCCCCCCGGGCCCCCTCCATAGAGAATAATAAACACCCCCCCGGGCCCCCTCCATAGAGAATACTAATCCCCCCCCCGGGCCCCCTCCATAGAGAATAATAATCCCCCCCCCGGGCCCCCTCCATAGAGAATAATAATCCCCCCCCGGGCCCCCTCCACAGAGAATAATAATCCCCCCCGGGCCCTCTCCATAGAGAATAATAACCCGCCCCCAAGCCCTCTCCATAGAGAATAATAACCCCCCCCCCCAGGCCCTCTCCATAGAGTATGATAACCCCCCCCAGAGAGAGTAATAATGCCCCCGGAACCTCATATAGAATAATTCCCCCAAAACCTCATACAGAATATTAATCTCCCCGGAACCCCTTTATAGAGAATAATAATCTCACCGGGCATCATACAGAATAATAATCCCCCTGGACCCCTATGCAAAATAATAATCCCCCTAGAACCCCAAACAGAATAATAATCCCCCCGGAACCCTATACAGAATAATAATCCACCGGGCCCCCTCCACAGAGAATAATAATCCCCCCCCCCAGAACCCCATACAGTATAATAAACCCCCCAGCCCCCTTCCTAAAGAATAATATTGCCCCGGGGTCCCCTCCTTAGAGTAACAATCCCCCTGGGCCTCCTCCATAAAGAATAATAATCCCTCTGGAACCCCATACAAAATTATCCCTCCAGGCCCCCTCCACAGAGAATAATCCCCCCGGAACCCCATACAGGATAATAATCCCCCCGCAACCCCACAAAGAATAATAATCCTCCTGCAACCCCATACAGAATATTCCCCCGGGCCCCTTCATAAAGAATAATAATCCCCCCGGGCCCCCTTCATAGAGAATAATAATCCCCCCCGGCCCCCTTCATAGAGAATAATAATCCCCCCCGGCCCCCTTCATAGAGAATAATAATCCCCCCCGGCCCCCTTCATAGAGAATAATAATCCCCCCCCGGGCCCCCTTCATAGAGAATAATAATCCCCCCCCGGGCCCCCTTCATAGAGAATAATAATCCCCCCCCGGGCCCCCTTCATAGAGAATAATAATCCCCCCCCGGGCCCCCTTCATAGAGAATAATAATCCCCCCCGGGCCCCCTCCATAGAGAATAATAATCCCCCCCCGGGCCCCCTCCATAGAGAATAATAATCTCCCCCCCCCGGGCCCCCTCCATAGAGAATAATAATCTCCCCCCCCGGGCCCCCTCCATAGAGAATAATAATCCCCCCCCCCGAGCTTCCTCCATAGAGAATAATAATCCCCCCCGGGCCCCCTCCATAGAGAATAATCCTCCCCGAGCCCCCTCCATAGAGAATAATAATCCCCCCCGGGCCCCCTCCATAGAGAATAATAATCCCCCCCCGGGCCCCCTCCATAGAGCATAATAATCCCCCCCCCGGGCCCCCTCCATAGAGAATAATAATTCCCCCCCCCCAGGCCCCCTCCATAGAGAATAATAATCCCCCCCCGGGCCCCCTCCATAGAGAATAATAATCCCCCCCCCGGGCCCCCTCCATAGAGAATAATAATCCCCCCCCCGGGCCCCCTCCATAGAGAATAATAATCCCCCCCCCGGGCCCCCTCCATAGAGAATAATAATCCCCCCCCGGGCCCCCTCCATAGAGAATAATAATCCCCCCCCGGGCCCCCTTCATAGAGAATAATAATCCCCCCCGGGACCCCTTCATAGAGAATAATAATCCCCCCCGGGACCCCTTCATAGAGAATAATAATCCCCCCCGGGCCCCCTTCATAGAGAATAATAATCCCCCCCCGGGCCCCCTCCATAGAGAATAATAAACCCCCCCCCCCGGGCCCCCTCCATAGAGAATAATAATCCCCCCCCCGGCCCCCTCCATAGAGAATAATAATCCCCCCCCCGGCCCCCTCCATAGAGAATAATAATCCCCCCCCGGGCCCCCTCCATAGAGAATAATAATCCCCCCCGGGCCCCCTCCATAGAGAATAATAATCTCCCCCCCGGGCCCCCTCCATAGAGAATAATAATCCCCCCCGACCCCCTCCATAGAGAATAATAATCCGCCCCCGGGCCCCCTCCATAGAGTATAATATTCCCCCCCCGGCCCCCTCCATAGAGAATAATAATCCCCCCCCCCCCGGCCCCCTCCATAGAGAATAATAATCCCCCCCCCGGCCCCCTCCATAGAGAATAATAATCCCCCCCGGCCCCCTCCATAGAGAATAATAATCCCACCCCCGGGGACCCTCCATAGAGAATAATAATCCCCCCCCGGGCCCCCTCCATAGAGAATAAAAATCCCCCCCCGGGCCCCCTCCATAGAGAATAAAAATCCCCCCCCGGGCCCCCTCCATAGAGAATAATAATCCCCCCCCCGGGCCCCCTCCATAGAGAATAATAATCCCCCCCCGGGCCCCCTCCATAGAGAATAATAATCCCCCCCGGGCCCCCTTCATAAAGAATAATAATCCCCCCCCGGGCCCCCTCCATAGAGAATAATAAACCCCCCCCCCCGGGCCCCCTCCATAGAGAATAATAATCCCCCCCCAGCCCCCTCCATAGAGAATAATAATCCCCCCCCGGGCCCCCTCCATAGAGAATAATAATCCCCCCCGGGCCCCCTCCATAGAGAATAATAATCTCCCCCCCGGGCCCCCTCCATAGAGAATAATAATCCCCCCCGACCCCCTCCATAGAGAATAATAATCCGCCCCCGGGCCCCCTCCATAGAGTATAATATTCCCCCCCCGGCCCCCTCCATAGAGAATAATAATCCCCCCCCCCCGGCCCCCTCCATAGAGAATAATCCCCCCCCCCGGCCCCCTCCATAGAGAATAATAATCCCCCCCCGGCCCCCTCCATAGAGAATAATAATCCCACCCCCGGGGACCCTCCATAGAGAATAATAATCCCCCCCGGGCCCCTTCCATAGAGAATAATAATCCCCCCCCCGGGCCCCCTCCATAGAGAATAAAAATCCCCCCCCGGGCCCCCTCCATAGAGAATAAAAATCCCCCCCCCGGGCCCCCTCCATAGAGAATAATAATCCCCCCCCCGGGCCCCCTCCATAGAGAATAATAATCCCCCCGGGCCCCCTCCATAAAGAATAATATTCCGCCCGGGCCCCCTTCATAAAGAATAATAATCCCCCCGGGCCCCCTTCATAGAGAATAATAATCCCCCCGGGCCACCTTCATAGAGAATAATAATCCCCCCCCGGGCCCCGTTCATGGAGAATAATAATCCCCCCCCGGGCCCCCTTCATAGAGAATAATAATCCCCCCGGGCCCCATTCATAGAGAATAATAATCCCCCCCCGGGCCCCCTCCATAGAGAATATTAATCCCCCCCGGGCCCCCTTCATAGAGAATAATAATCCACCCCGGGGCCCCTTCATAGAGAATACTAAACCCCCGGGCCCCCTTCATAGAGAATAATAATCCCCCACGGGCCCCATCCATAGAGAATAATAATCCCCCCAGAACCCCATACAGAATAATAATGCACCGGGAGCCCTTCATAGAGAATAATATCCCCCCGGACCTCATACAGGATAATAATCCCCCCGCAACCCCACAAAGAATAATAATCCTCCTGCAACCCCATACAGAATATTCCCCCGGGCCCCTTCATAAAGAATAATAATCCCCCCGGGCCCCCTTCATAGAGAATAATAATCCCCCCCGGCCCCCTTCATAGAGAATAATAATCCCCCCCGGGCCCCCTTCATAGAGAATAATAATCCCCCCCGGGCCCCCTCCATAAAGAAGAATAATCCCCCCCCCGGGCCCCCTCCATAGAGAATAATAATCCCCCCCCGGGCCCCCTCCATAGAGAATAATAATCCCCCCCGGGACCCCTCCATAGAGAATAATAATCCCCCCCGGGACCCCTCCATAGAGAATAATAATCCCCCCCGGGCCCCCTCCATAGAGAATAATAATCCCCCCCGGGCCCCCTCCATAGAGAATAATATTCCGCCTGGGCCCCCTTCATAAAGAATAATAATCCCCCCGCCCCCTTCATAGAGAATAATAATCCCCCCGGACAACCTTCATAGAGAATAATAATCCCCCCCGGGCCCCCTTCATAGAGAATAATAATTCCCCCCGGGCCCCCTTCATAGAGAATAATAATCCCCCCCGGGCCCCCTTCATAGAGAATAATAATCCCCCCCCCTGGGCCCCCTTCATAGAGAATAATAATCCCCCCCGGGCCCCCTTCATAGAGAATAATAATCCCCCCCGGGCCCCCTTCATAGAAAATAATAATCCCCCCCGGGCCCCATTCATAGAGAATAATAATCCCCCCCCGGGCCCCCTCCATAGAGAATATTAATCCCCCCCCGGGCCCCCTTCATAGAGAATAATAATCCACCCCGGGGCCCCTTCATAGAGAATACTAAACCCCCGGGCCCCCTTCATAGAGAATAATAATCCCCCCCGGGGCCCATCCATACAGAATAATAATCCCTCCGGAACCCCATACAGAATAATAATCCCCCCGGAACCTCATACAGAATAGTAATCCCCCCAGAACCTCATACAGAATAATAATGCACCGGGAGCCCTTCATAGAGAATAATATCCCCCCGGACCTCATACAGGATAATAATCCCCCCGCAACCCCACAAAGAATAATAATCCTCCTGCAACCCCATACAGAATATTCCCCCGGGCCCCTTCATAAAGAATAATAATCCCCCCGGGCCCCCTTCATAGAGAATAATAATCCCCCCCGGCCCCCTTCATAGAGAATAATAATCCCCTCCGGACCCCTTCATAGAGAATAATAATCCCCCCCGGGCCCCCTTCAAAGAATAATAATCCCCCCCGGGCCCCCTCCATAGAGAATAATAATCCCCCCCCGGGCCCCCTCCATAGAGAATAATAATCCCCCCCCCCGGGCCCCCTCCATAGAGAATAATAATCCCCCCCCCGGGCCCCCTCCATAGAGAATAATAATCCCCCCCGGGCCCCCTCCATAGAGAATAATAATCCCCCCTGGGCCCCCTCCATAGAGAATAATAATCCCCCCTGGGCCCCCTCCATAGAGAATAATAATCCCCCCCGGGCCCCCTCCATAGAGAATAATAATCCCCCCCCGGGCCCCCTCCATAGAGAATAATAATCCCCCCCCGGCCCCCTCCATAGAGAATAATAATCCCCCCCCCCGGGCCCCCTCCATAGAGAATAATAATCCCCCCCGGGCCCCCTCCATAGAGAATAATAATCCCCCCCCCCGGGCCCCCTCCATAGAGAATAATAATCCCCCCCCCCGGGCCCCCTCCATAGAGAATAATAATCCCCCCCCGGCCCCCTCCATAGAGAATAATAATCCCCCCCCGGCCCCCTCCATAGAGAATAATATTCCCCCCCCCGGCCCCCTCCATAGAGAATAATATTCCCCCCCCGGGCCCCCTCCATAGAGAATAAAAATCCCCCCCCGGGCCCCCTCCATAGAGGATAATAATCCCCCCCCCGGGCCCCCTCCATAGAGAACAATAATCCCCCCCGGGCCCCCTCTATAGAGAATAATAATCCCCCCCCCCGGGCCCCCTCCATAGAGAATAATAATCCCCCCCGGCCCCCTCCATAGAGAATAATAATCCCCCCCCCGGGCCCCCTCCATAGAGAATAATAATCCCCCCCCCGGGCCCCCTCCATAGAGAATAATAATCCCCCCCCCGGGCCCCCTCCATAGAGAATAATAATCCCCCCCCGGGCCCCCTCCATAGAGAATAATAATCCCCCCCCCGGCCCCCTCCATAGAGAATAATATTCCCCCCCCCCGGGCCCCCTCCATAGAGAATAAAAATCCCCCCCCCGGGCCCCCTCCATAGAGAATAATAATCCCCCCCCCGGGCCCCCTCCATAGAGAATAATAATCCCCCCCGGGCCCCCTCCATAAAGAATAATAATCCCCCCCGGGCCCCCTCCATAAAGAATAATATTCCGCCCGGGCCCCCTTCATAAAGAATAATAATCCCCCCGCCCCCTTCATAGAGAATAATAATCCCCCCGGACAACCTTCATAGAGAATAATAATCCCCCCCCCGGGCCCCCTCCATAGAGAATAATAATCCCCCCCCCTGGGCCCCCTCCATAGAGAATAATAATCCCCCCCCGGGAACCCTCCATAGAGAATAATAATCCCCCCCCGGGCCACCTCCATAGAGAATAATAATCCCCCCGGGCCCCCTCCATAGAGAATAATAATCCCCCCCCCGGGCCCCCTCCATAGAGAATAATAATCCCCCCCCCCGGGCCCCCTCCATAGAGAATAATAATCCCCCCCCCGGGCCCCCTCCATAGAGAATAATAATCCCCCCCCCCGGGCCCCCTCCATAGAGAATAATAATCCCCCCCCCCGGGCCCCCTCCATAGAGAATAATAATCCCCCCCCGGGCCCCCTCCATAGAGAATAATAATCCCCCCCCGGGCCCCCTCCATAGAGAATAATAACCCCCCCCCCCGGGCCCCCTCCATAGAGAATAATAATCCCCCCCCGGGCCCCCTCCATAGAGAATAATAATCCCCCCCCCGGGCCCCCTCCATAGAGAATAATAATCCCCCCCGGGCCCCCTCCATAGAGAATAATAAACCCCCCCCCGGGCCCCCTCCATAGAGAATAATAAACCCCCCCCCCCCCGGGCCCCCTCCATAGAGAATAATAAACCCCCCCCCCCCGGGCCCCCTCCATAGAGAATAATAATCCCCCCCGGGCCCCCTCCATAAAGAATAATATTCCGCCCGGGCCCCCTTCATAAAGAATAATAATCCCCCCGCCCCCTTCATAGAGAATAATAATCCCCCCGGACAACCTTCATAGAGAATAATAATCCCCCCCCCGGGCCCCCTCCATAGAGAATAATAATCCCCCCCCCTGGGCCCCCTCCATAGAGAATAATAATCCCCCCCCGGGAACCCTCCATAGAGAATAATAATCCCCCCCCGGGCCACCTCCATAGAGAATAATAATCCCCCCGGGCCCCCTCCATAGAGAATAATAATCCCCCCCCCGGGCCCCCTCCATAGAGAATAATAATCCCCCCCCCCGGGCCCCCTCCATAGAGAATAATAATCCCCCCCCCGGGCCCCCTCCATAGAGAATAATAATCCCCCCCCCCGGGCCCCCTCCATAGAGAATAATAATCCCCCCCCCCGGGCCCCCTCCATAGAGAATAATAATCCCCCCCCGGGCCCCCTCCATAGAGAATAATAATCCCCCCCCGGGCCCCCTCCATAGAGAATAATAACCCCCCCCCCCGGGCCCCCTCCATAGAGAATAATAATCCCCCCCCGGGCCCCCTCCATAGAGAATAATAATCCCCCCCCCGGGCCCCCTCCATAGAGAATAATAATCCCCCCCGGGCCCCCTCCATAGAGAATAATAAACCCCCCCCCGGGCCCCCTCCATAGAGAATAATAAACCCCCCCCCCCCCGGGCCCCCTCCATAGAGAATAATAAACCCCCCCCCCCCGGGCCCCCTCCATAGAGAATAATAAACCCCCCCCCCCGGGCCCCCTCCATAGAGAATAATAAACCCCCCCCCGGGCCCCCTCCATAGAGAATAATAATCCCCCCCCCCCCGGCCCCCTCCATAGAGAATAATAATCCCCCCCCCCGGGCCCCCTCCATAGAGAATAATAATCCCCCCCCGGGCCCCCTCCATAGAGAATAATAATCCGCCCCCGGGTCCCCTCCATAGAGAATAATAATCCCCCCCCCCGGGCCCCCTCCATAGAGAATAATAATCCCCCCCCCCCGGGCCCGCCCCCCCCCGGCCCCCTCCATAGAGAACAATAATCCCCCCCCCCGGGCCCCCTCCATAGAGAATAATAATCCCCCCCCCCGGGCCCCCTCCATAGAGAATAATAATCCCCCCCCCCGGGCCCCCTCCATAGAGAATAATAATCCCGGCCCCCTCCATAGAGAATAATAATCCCCCCCCCTGGCCCCCTCCATAGAGAATAATAATCCCCCCCCCGGCCCCCTCCATAGAGAATAATAATCCCCCCCCCCGGCCCCCTCCATAGAGAATAATAATCCCCCCCCCGGCCCCCTACATAGAGAATAATAATCCCCCCCCGGCCCCCTCCATAGAGAATAATAATCCCCCCCCGGGCCCCCTCCATAGAGAATAATAATCCCCCCGCAACCCCACAAAGAATAATAATCCTCCTGCAACCCCATACAGAATATTCCCCCGGGCCCCCCTCCATAGAGAATAATCATCCCCCCCGGGCCCCCTCCATAGAGAATAATAATCCCCCCCCGGGCCCCCTTCATAGAGAATTATAAACCCCCCCCCGGGCCCCCTCCATAGAGAATAATAATCCCCCGGCCCCCTCCATAGAGAATAATAATCCCCCCCCCCGGGCCCCCTCCATAGAGAATAATAATCCCCCCCGGGACCCCTCCATAGAGAATAATAATCCCCCCCGGGCCCCCTCCATAGAGAATAATAATCCCCCCCGGGCCCCCTCCATAGAGAATAATAATCCCCCCCCGGGCCCCCTCCATAGAGAATAATAATCCCCCCCCGGGCCCCCTCCATAGAGAATAATAATCCCCCCCCGGCCCCCTCCATAGAGAATAATAATCCCCCCCCGGGCCCCCTCCATAGAGAATAATAATCCCCCCCGGGCCCCCTCCATAGAGAATAATAATCCCCCCCCGGCCCCCTCCATAGAGAATAATAATCCCCCCTCGGCCCCCTCCATAGAGAATAATAATCCCCCACCCGGCCCCCTCCATAGAAAATAATAATTCCCCCCCCCGGCCCCCTCCATAGAGAATAATAATCCCCCCCCCGGCCCCCTCCATAGAGAATAATAATCCCACCCCCGGGCCCCCTCCATAGAGAATAATAATCCCCCCCCGGGCCCCCTCCATAGAGAATAAAAATCCCCCCCCGGGCCCCCTCCATAGAGGATAATAATCCCCCCCCGGGCCCCCTCCATAGAGAATAATAATCCCCCCACGGGCCCCCTCCATAAAGAATAATAATCCGCCCGGGCCCCCTCCATAAAGAATAATCATCCCACCAGGCCCCCTCCATAAAAAATAATCCCCCCGGGCCCCCTCCATAGAGAATAATAATCCCCCCGGGCCCCCTCCATAGAGAATAATAATCCCCCCGGGCCCCCTCCATAGAGAATAATAATCCCCCTGGACCTCATACAGGATAATAATCCTCCTGCAACCCCATACAGAATATTCCCCCGGCCCCTTCATAAAGAATAATAATCCCCCCGGGCCCCCTTCATAGAGAATAATAATCCCCCCCGGACAACCTTCATAGAGAATAATAATCCCCCCCGGGCCCCCTTCATAGAGAATAATAATCCCCCCCGGGCCCCCTTCATAGAGAATAATAATCCCCCCCTGGGCCCCCTTCATAGAGAATAATAATCCCCCCGTGCCCCCTTCATAGAGAATAATAATCCCCCCCGGGCCCCCTCCATAGAGAATAATAATCCCCCCGGAACCTCATACAGAATAATAATTCCCCCAAAACCTCATACAGAATAATAATCCCCCCGGAACCCCTCCATAGAGAATAATAATCCCCCTCCATAGAGAATATTAATCCCCCCCCGGGCCCCTTCCATAGAGAGTAATAATCCCCACTGGTCGCCCTCCATAGAGAATAATCTCCCCGGGCCTCATACAGAATAATAATCCCCCAAGAACCCCATACAGAATAATAATCCACCGGGCCTCCTCCAGAGAATAACAATCCCCCCAGAACCCCATACAGTATAATAATCCCCCCAGACCCCACCCTAAAGAATAATATTGCTCCGGGTCCCCTCCCTAGAGTAATAATCCCCCTGGGCCTCCTCCATAGAGAATAATAATACCCCCGGGCCCCCTCCATGAAGAATAATAATCCCCCTGGAACCCCAAACAGAATAATCCCTCCAGGCCCCCTCCACAGAGAATAATAATCCCCCCAGAACCCCATAAGAATAGTAATCCCCCCAGAACCCCATACAGAATAATAATGCACCGGGAGCCCTTCATAGAGAATAAAAATCCCCTCGGAACCTCACACAGGATAATAATCCTCCCGCAACCCCACACAGGATAATAATCCTCCCACAACCCCACACAGGATAATAATCCTCCCGCAACCCCACACGGAATAATAATCCCCCCGCAACACCACACAGAATAATAATCCCCCACGGGCCCCCTTCATAGAGAATAATCCCCCTGGGCTCTCTTCATAGAGAACAATATTCCCACCCGGGCCCCCTTCATAGAGAATAATAATCCCCCCCAGGCCCCCTCCATAGAGAGTAATAATTCCCTGGAACCCCATACAGAATAATAATCCCTCAGGCCCCCTCCATAGAGAATAATAATTCCCCCGGAACCCCATACAGAATAATAATCCCTCGGGCCCCCTCCATAGAGAATAATAATTCCCCCGGAACCCCATACAGAATAATAATCCCTCGGGCCCCCTCCATAGAGAATAATAATTCCCCCGGAACCCCATACAGAATAATAATCCCTCGGGCCCCATCCATAGAGAATAATAATCCCCCCGGGCCCCCTCCATAGAGAATAATAATCCCCCCCGGGCCCCCTCCATAGAGAATAATAATCCCCCCCGGGCCCCCTCCATAGAGAATAATAATCCCCCCCGGGCCCCCTCCATAGAGAATAATAATCCCCCCCGGGCCCCCTCCATAGAGAATAATAATCCCCCCAGGCCACCCTCCATAGAGAATAATAATCCCCCCGGGCCCCCTCCATAGAGTAATAATCCTCCCGGGCCCCCTCCATAGAGAGTAATAATCCCCCGGAACCTCATACAGAATAATCATCCCCCCCGAAACCTCATACAGAATAATAATCCCACCCCCAGGCCCCCTCCATAGAGAATAATTAATCCACTCCACCGCGCCCACTCCACAGAGAATAATAATCCCGCCCGGGCTCTTCCATGGAAAATCATAATCCCCCCCGGACCTCAACACAGAATAATAATCCTCCTGGAAACCCATACAGAATAATAATGCACCGGGCCCCATCCACAGAGAATAATCCCCCCATACTCCATATAGAATAATAATCCCCTCGGAACCTCATACAAAATAATAATCCCCCTAGAAACCCATACAGAATAATAATCCCCCTAGAAACCCATACAGAATAATAATCCCCCTAGAAACCCATACAGAATAATAATCCCCCTAGAAACCCATACAGAATAATAATCCCCCTAGAAACCCATACAGAATAATAATCCCCCCGCAACCCCATACAGAATAATAATCCCCCCGCAACCCCATACAGAATAATGATGCACCCTGGCCCCCTACATACAGAATAATAATCCCCCCCGGGCCCCTCCAAAGAGAATAATAGTCTCCCCCCCCCTGGGCACCCTCTAGAGAGAGAAATAACCCCCCCCCGGAACCCTCCATAGAGTAATAATCCCCCCAAGCCCCCTTCATACAGAATAACAATCCCCCGGGCCCCCTTCATAGACAGTAATAATCCCCCCCGAACCTCATACAGAATAATTATCCCCCCAGGCCCCCTCCATAGAGAATAATAATCCCCACCCCCAGGCCCCCTCCATAGAGAAAAATCCCCCCCAGGCCCCCTCCATAGAGAATAATAATCCCCCTCCATAGAGAATAATAATCCCCCCCTCGGGCCCCCTCCATAGAGAATAATAATCCCCCCCGGGCCCCCTCCATAGAGAATAATAATCCCCCCCGGGCCCCCTCCATAGAGAATAATAATCCCCCCCGGGCCCCCTCCATAGAGAATAATAATCCCCTCCGGGCCCCCCTCCATAGAGAATAATCCCCCCCGGGGCCCCCTCCATAGAGAATAATCCCCCCCGGGGCCCCCTCCATAGAGAATAATCCCCCCGGGGCCCCCTCCATAGAGAATAATCCCCCCGGGGCCCCCTCCATAGAGAATAATACCCCCGGGGCCCCCTCCATACAGAATAATCCCCCCGGGGCCCCCTCCATACAGAATAATCCCCCCGGGGCCCCCTCCATAGAGAAAAATAATACCCCGGGGCCCCTACTATAGAGAGTAATAATCTCCCCGGCCCCCTCCGTAGAGAATAATAACCCCCCCCAAAACCCACTCCGTAGAGAGTAATAATCCCTCAGGAACCCCATACAGAATAATAATCCTCCCGGAACCCCAAACAGAATAATAATAACCTCTCAGGAACCCCATGCAGAATAATAATCCCCCGGGCTCTTCATAGAGAATAATAATCCCCCCCGGGCCCCTTCATAGAGAATAATAATCCCCCTCGGGCCCCAATACAGAATAATCCCCTCCGGAACCCCAATACAGAATACTCCCCCCCGGAACCTCAATACAGAATAATCCCTCCGGAACCCCAATACAGAATAATCCCCAGAACCCCATACAGAATAATAATCCCTCCGAACCCCATACAGAATAATAATCCCTCTGAATCCCATACAGAATAATAATCCCTCAGGAACCCCATACAGAATAATAATAATCCCTCAGGAACCCCATACAAAATAATGATCCCCCGGAACCCCATACAGAAAAATAATAATCCCTCCGGAACCCCATACAGAATAATAATAATCCCTCAGGAACCACATACAGAATAATAATCCCCCCCGGAACCCCAAACAGAATAATAATCCCCCCGGAACCCCATACAAAATAATGATCCCTCCGGAACCCCATACAGAATAATAATAATCCCTCAGGAACCCCATACAGAATAATAATCCCTCAGGAACCCCATACAGAATAATAATCCTCCCGGAACCCCAAACAGAATAATAATGCACCGGAACCCCAAACAGAATAATAATCCCCCCCGGAACCCCAAACAGAATAATAATAACCTCTCAGGAACCCCATACAGAATATAAACCCCTCCATGCCCCCTATAGCTCACCGTCAAGTACATGTTGACCACCTCCTCCTCAGGTTCCTCCTCGGGTCCCAGCTGTTCGTGGTGTTCAGAAATGACAGAGGACGAGGCGGTTGGGGGCGCAGAGTGCACGGACCGGGCGAGGACGGCGGGTCTCCTCAGCAGCAGTGGCCGGGCGACCCGGGTGAGGCGCAGCGCCCTCACACACAAGGACATCGCCATATTTTCCACTACCTGAGCGCAGCCTCGCGAGACACGGGAATAGACCGCCTTCTCTCCACCTCCTGGCCATTGAGAACTCAGGCAAGCGGACACCTCAACTCCCATTGGCTGCGTGGAAAGTCCTGCAGACGACATCACTATGAAAAGTCTACGTCCTTCTGAGAAGAACGCCATCTTTTCTGTGGGCAAGTGTTGATTATTTGTAACCAAGCGCAACTAAATGTGAGGAGGGAGACGGCCATGTGTTGCTCCTATCATCCAATCAGAGCACACCTGTCATGTCTGGTCAACAATTTCAAAGTTGCTGTGGAATGTATGACATCATTTGTCTAGACTTGGAAATCAGGAAGTAACTGATGTAAAAAAAAAAAAAAAATTCAAACAAGTAAATATGTTATATTTTCCTATCTATTTACGAATGCTAGCATAAGGATTAAAAACAGTCAAAGTTGACCGAGAGTGAAGTTCTGCTTTAAGGCTAGGTTCACACCTATGCAGAATGCGTTTGACCAGTTTCTGCATTGCGTTTTTGACGCGTTTTCTGGTATTTTTCATGTTGCTAGGCATATTTAAAATGCAAACACATCAAAAATGTATTTCATGCTTTTCTGCAACGTTTTAATTGAAGAACCAAAAACGCAACTTTTTGCATTCAAAAAGTTCCTGACCCTTCCAAAAAATGCACCGGGTGAAAACACGAAGATATGAACATGTCCCATAGAAATCATGTTAAATGGACTGTACTGCGTTTCTGCAAAACGCTGCGGAAAAGGCTTATGTGAACCCAGGGTAAGGCTTGGGCATTCAGATCTGTCAGTACCTGTCAGTTTTCTAGGCAGCTCTGATTGAGCCCAGGTTCACACTTGTGCGGTGCAGCACATCACATGTGATTTGCACAGGAACCGCACCGCATTCCTGTGCACATCACATGCGATTTGTGTGCGATGCGACTGGAGCTATACATTTTGTATGGCTCAATTCGCACTACACCGCAAAGGTGCAGGACCCTTTTTTTGGTCCGCACTAGAATCGGATCACATGGGAATTCACACCTATGCGATCCAATTCAGCACATCGCACCGCGTTTTGCAGACCACTTTCAGGGTGTTGTTAACATACACACCCGCAGCGGTTCGCATGAACAGGGTGCGATTGTAATGCAGTACGGAATTCGCACAAAAACCGCTGCAAATTCCGCACCGCATCAGTGTGAGCCCAGGATGAAAGATCCATGCAGCCCTACTGAGAGGCAGATGGAAGTGGACTTGTATTCATTTACACTCACCTTCCTTTGAGTCCATGAAGTCTGGAGAACAGAAAAAAAAAAAAAGGAAAAGAACGGTGTCCTTTTCCATTTTTGCAGTCCTAAATGTGACGGACCAGAGGTACCCTGATGTAAAAAGACAGTGATGTCTGTTTACGTCCGTCTGCCAATTGAGCTGTCACAGGTCCAACCGGCACAAAATGAATAGGCATGGATGTAAAAAAAACAAAAAAAAAACTGACATCCGTCCCGTTCAGCTGCAATTCTGCAAATCTGCTCACAGATGCCCTGCTGATCAGAGCAGACTCCACTCCATGTCAAAGGATTCCTGATTGCATCTCAGTGCTGCTGATCTCCTCCAGCCTCTTTCAGGCAATTCTTGCACTCCAGCATTGGCATTGACTGTGACAACATTGGAGAATGAATGCCCAACATGTCACCACAGCTGCTTGTAGTCTCCGTCAGGGAGGCATGCCTGCCCAATGTGTCAGCACAGCTGTTTGTAGTCATCAATAGGGGGGTACACCTGCCCAATGTGTCAGCACAGCTGTTTGTAGTCATCATTAGGGGGGTACACCTGCCCAATGTGTCAGCACAGCTGCTTGTAGACATCATTAGGGGGGTACACCTGCCCAATGTGTCAGTACAGCTTCTTGTAGTCATCATTAGGGGGGTACACCTGCCCAATGTGTCAGCACAGCTGCTAGTAGTCATTAGGGGGGTACATCTGCCCAATGTGTCAGCACAGCCGCTTGTAGTCATTAGGGGGGTACACCTGCTCAATGTGTCAGCACAGCCTCTTGTAGTCATCATTAGGGGGGTACACCTGCCCAATGTGTCAGCACAGCTGCTTGTAGACATCATTAGGGGGGTACACCTGCCCAATGTGTCAGCAGATGCTGGTAGTCATCATTAGGGGGGTACACCTGCCCAATGTGTGAGCAGATGCTGGTAGTCATCATTAGGGGGGTACACCTGCCCAATGTGTCAGCTCAGCTGCTTGTAGATATCATTAGGGGGGTACACCTGCCCAATGTGTCAGCACAGCTGCTGGTAGTTATCATTAGGGGGGTACACCTGCCCAATGTGTCAGCACAGCTGCTGGTAGTCATCATTAGGAGGGTACACCTGCCCAATGTGTCAGCACAGCCGCTTGTAGTCATCATTAGGGGGGGATCACCTGCCCAATGTGTCAGCACAGCTTCTTGTAGTCATCTTTCAGGGGGAACACCTGCCCAATGTTATAAGCAGTTGCTTATAATCATCATTAGGGGGTTACACTTACCTAGTGTGTCTGGACAGTTGCTTGCAGTCCCATTAGGGAGTACACCTGCTCAGTAGATCTACACAGTTGCTCGCAGACCCCAACTTGCCACCACAGCTGCTTGTTGTCATCATGAGGGGAAAACATCTGCCCAATGGGTCAGCACAGCCACTTATAGTCTGCATCATGGGAATGCTGCTGCCCAATGAACAGCTGCTTGTCTCCATGAGCGAAATGCACCTGCCCAATGCGTCACAGCTGCTTGTCATCTCAGTTATCACCCTATATTAGGAAGTACCTGAATAGGGACCTCCATGTCAGGATCAACAGGTATCATTTTAATGAAAGCTGCAGATTTATAAAAAAAAAAAAAGAAAAAAAAACTTGAAATTAATTTAAAACGGACCTTCAATATCAATGGAATACAATAAAGATTTCACAACAACTAAAAAATAACTCGGTCCCTTCTTTTCAGTAGGTGTAGATTACATTACTACCCATTGCTTTCTTCTGGCCATTCAAAACCCAGTGAGAAGGATTTCCTGCAATGGGGCCGGGTTTAGGGGAATTTCAAATTCCTGTACCTCCTGGAAGCCGAGATCAAGGGACAAAGGTTTTTTTTTTTTTTTTTTTTTAAATTCTTTTTGTTAAATCTGTATTTTTGAAGCTTTTCTTACTGCTTTTTGTCCGTGTGTCTGGAGGCTAGCAGGGAAGTGGACCTTTCCACTTTTTTTTAAGCTTTTAAATTAAAAACTCTGAGATTTTATCGATTGGGGTAAAGACTTTAAAATATAGTTTCATTTATTTCCTGCATTTCAAAAAGAAAAAAACAAAAAAAAAGTTTTTGCTAGTGACAATATACTGGCAGCTAGCAAAAGAAGACTAATATATTCAAATCCTAATAGGATATTACGTTTAATTGGCGCTGCAGACGAATTTCGATCCATGTATGGCTGGCCCAATAGCAAAAGCACAGTCATAGCAACAATTTCTAGAATTTATTTGATTAGAGGGCAATTAGTCTGCAAACATTTTTTTCATTTGCTTGCACAATGAAACTGGAGAACAGAGGTGGGGAAAAACAAACTCCATGCAGACACTGTCCCTGCAAGGAATAGAAATCCATGATTAGGGTCAGGTCACACTACATGCGTTTCAGTTGCTTTTTTCTGCATCCAAAACGCACAGAAAGTAGGTTATATGGTTATCAATGTCATAGTTCACATCAGTGCTTGCAGTTCCAGTGTTTTCCGGTTGCAGAAAAAAAAAAAAAAAAAAAAAAAAGAGAACATGCTGCATTTTTTCCGCATAGGACTATACTGGAACACAGTAAAATGCATCAAAAACACACTGGAATGCAGCAAAACATATCAAAGACACACTGGAATGCACAAATACCTATTTAAATTGAAGAAAACGAGAGGGTTAAAAATGAACTGAAATGTATTAAAAAAAAAAAAATGCACTGGAACACATAAAAAACGCACCAGAATGCATCAAAAATGCACATGCGTAAATGCATTCGGAATACATCTGAACTGCGTTTCTATATTGTAAAACGGCCCTTAAGGGCCAGGTCACACTACATGCATTTCAGTTGCTTTTTTTTCTGCATCCAAAATGCACAGAAAGTAGGTTTATATGGTTGTCAATGTCATAGTGCACATCAGTGCTCGCAGTTCCAGTGCGTTTCGGGTGCAGAAAAAAAAAAAAAAAAAGTAGAGCAGGCTGCATTTTTTCTGCACATAACTGTAGTGGAACACGGTAAAACACCTCAAGAACACACCAAAAATGCATGTCCCTTTTTAAATTGTAGAAAAAGAGAGGAGAAAAAAAAAATTCACTGGAATGCATTAAAAAAAAAATAAAAAACACTCCACACTGGAAGGCATCAGGACTGCATTTCTATAGTGTGGACTGAACTGCGTCAAGCATGAACTTAGGGTTAGTTCACACTAGATGCCCATTCAGTGCACTTTTTTCTGCATCAAAAATGCATGCACAGTGTTTTCCATGTATTCCAATGGCCCTAGTTCACACTAGTGCAGTCAGTTCCAGTCAGTTTCCGATGCAAAAAAAAAAAGTGGAACATGCTGCATTTTTCTGCACAGAACCATACTGGAACATAGCAAACTGCATCAAAACTGCACTGGAACTGCATGTGGTGTGAACTGTAAGCAAAAACGTATCCGGAATGCATCTGGAATGAATCTGGAGTGCGTTTCTGTGGTGTGAACTGGCCCTGAGAGCAGCAAGGCAGGAGTGCTAACCTCTTTAGCCAGTGTGCTGCCAGTAACCTTTTGTTTTTAGAACATCAGTTGCAGAGCAATGCAAAATCTCAGGCCATGTGTTGTCAATCACAACCCACAGAAAGCTCCTTACTGTCTTTATATAGAAAGAGAAAAATTTCAGAGCACAAAAGGTAAGTTGCCAAAAGCTTGTGGTAACATCCAGCAGTACATGGAAGGATCCTGGAGTATTGATGAACACTATAAAACTCAGGATACGATTACCTGATACACATTCTTCTTGCCTGAAGTTGCTCTTACATTTTGTGACTGACTTTGAAATAAGTCACCTGGAATTGAGTTGCTGTTGGAAACAGTCACTTTCTCTCAATATACACTCAATGTACTAAAGTTTAATAAAAAATACAGTTTATTTCACACACGCAACATATTAAACATCCAAGAAAAACAACTGTACAGGGTAGGAAAGGACAGAATGGCACTCCATCAGATATTCTTATTCCACTGGTTTAGCGCGGGATGCCTCTGCATTGGCTCTAAGCACGGCTCCTGGGCTAGGATATGGACGCTGTTGAAATAGGGGTCCTGCAGCTGTGGTGTCTGCTCCAGTCTTGGCCTCGTTTCTTTTAGGGAGTCCTGTGGACCAGGTACCCCTGTAGTGCAGAAAACAGAGTTATGTAAGCTCATGATGCAAAGTATAAATTAAAATTACAGAACATCAAGCATCACATATAAAAAGGTATTAAAATTTCTCTTTCTTCCTTTCTTTGTAGAACTGCTCAAGTTCAGCTAAATGTGATGGTGACCCACCTCTGCTTTCTCTAACTTTGTGACTTGCTGCAAAATGTACAACATATAGGAAATTATTTACGAAAATGGGAGAGTGCAAAATCTGGTGCAGCTCGGCATAGAAACAAATCAGCTTCCAGGTTTTACTGTCAATGCTAAAATTGAAAAAGCCGAAGTTAGAAGCTTATTAGCTACCATGCACAGCTGCACCAGATTCTGAGTGCGCCAGTTTAAGTACCTCTCCCTCACAGTCATGGGGAAAGGAGACATAAGAAAGGCTTTCTGCTGCCCCTGAAAGAATGAGAACACCATTCTCTGAAACCTGTCTACATTGAAGAACAGCTTTTAAACCAAATCCCGCCTGGCCAATAGCAAAATGATGGCAGAGCAGGACTTTTGGCAATCCAGGTGGGCTTTATATGACGTCCTCTGGGATCGCCGCCGAGCTGCGCCAAGATCTTTCACTGGCTGTGTCCATTGGACACAGCCGATGACCAATCTGTGTACCGGCCCATTGCCGGTACTATGTGACCAATCACAGCAGGTCACATGACAACTGTAAACAATGGATGGCTTCCTTTCATGCCATCGTTTGTATACAATTGTGTTTCTGTGATTGGTCAGTGATCACATGGTACAGGCTGGGCCAATCACAGCCCATCTGTGTCATGTGATTAGCTGTGGCCAATCACAACAAAAAACACTGAATGAATCGATTTCATTCAGTTAAATTCTTGCCTATAGCAGTGAAATTCACTGCTATAGGCAATCATAATGTGTAAAAAAAAATAATATATATATATTATATATTTTTTTTCCCCATACTGTCACCAGTCTTTGTTCCTGATCACTGCCACACCAGGTATATGATGACACTGTTCTTCACTGGTGAACACCATTATGTATATGACAGTATGTATATAAAAGTATGACAGTATGTATATAAAAAGTGAAAAAAAAATTATTTTTCATTTCTTTATTTTCCCAGAAATTATGACAACAAAAAAATTACAACTAAAAAAAAAAAAAAAAAAAAAAAAAAAAAAAAAAAAAAAAAAAAAAGGAAAACCCACCATGTGTCTTACTAAATATCGCAAACTGTCTACTTTACAAAAAGGGGTCATTTGGGGGATATTTGTACTGTCCTGACATTTTTGGCCATCAAGAAATGAGATAGGCCGTCAGTACATCAGGACTGATCGATTTTCAGAAGATAGTTTGTGGACTCTATAACTTTCCTACAGACTAAATAACATACCCACTTATTTGGGTTATTTTCACCAAAGAAATATAGCAGGATACATTTTGGCCTAAATTTATGAACAATTATTTATTTGCAAAATTTTATAACAAACGAAGAAATAAGTATTTAGAGACTTATAAAGGGACTGGCCGGTCCAATTTAAAGGGTTGGTGAAACAGAGACCAGAGTCAGAAAGTATATTTCCTATGTGATATAAGAAGCTAGCGGGTAACCGATCTCTCCCAAAAAAAATACGAAGGTTGTAACTCTTCCTAATCTACCCAAGTATTGGCTGAAGTTGAGTTTTTAACGGTCTGTGCCTGCATTTATGCTGCTGTAAATACTTCTACTGTTAAAGGCAGCTGAACAGAGTGATGGGGGAGTTTTAAAGGAAAGCAAAAATATGCTACTGCAGGAGGAGGATACATTCAAGTGAACCTGTTTTTTTATTGTTGTACTAAAATAAAAACACACCATAATGATGAGGATATGTGCAGTATAAGGTTACCTGGGAGCATCAGAGTAAGCACTGGGGTCCATTGGATCAATTTCCTCCTCTTTCCTCCCTGAGAAAAGTATACACATCAGTTAATTAAAACAAAACATGGTATTACACCCAAACTGGGAAATATTCCTCAGTTGTGTCACCTTTTTTAGATTTAGAATAAGGAGCCACTTCATCCCTCCGGCTGTGTCTTCTCTCTTTTACATCTTCCCTCTCAACTCGCTCCAACCTCTCAGACCTCTCCAGTCTCTCGGACCTCTCCAACCTCTCAGACCTCTCCGACCTTTCCTCAGATTCTGGAGATAGAAAGGCAAGAAGATAAACATACTTATCCATGAGAAACAAGAGGCCAACAGTAAGAAATATAGGCGTGTTATACAGAGGCCAACAGAAAGAAAATATAGAGGTTTTAAGCTGCAACCTGAAAAAAAAAAAAAGAAGAAGGAGGGAGAGCAAAACTTTTCACTCTCAGCACCCATTTTTATACATCAGACACCTCACAATCAGCGACATACAGACAGCATCACCTTTGTGTTTGGATAAGCTTTTGCTGATAATAGCACCGGGATCATGCGGAGACAACCATGACACCATATCCGTCTCCACGTTCCAGTAATAAGGTAAGCCCCTGAATCAAGAAGAGATGGTGGTAGAGAAAATCAAAATCTAAATAGAGAGAACTGTTGGCACTATATAAATCTTGTATAATAATGTCTTAAAACAAACCGTTTTAACAAACACTGCAGCAGCCAGAGATGGGGCACACATCATTAGAGGTAACTTATTTCAATTTTATAAATGTACCAAAATAGGTTTTTTCCATATTTCAGCTGTGTTTACACTCTATAAGGAACTGCAACCGTTGAACTGTTTTTGAAGGTGCAATGTCCAGGATTGTAATACTCTACCCTGCTTTAATGTCAATTACAGGTGTACCTCGGTTTACAAACGCCTCGGTAAATGTAATTTTTGGTTTAGGAATAAAAATCCATTGAAAATAATACCTTTGTTTACAAAATTTTTTTTCGCAATACGAAGTGTATGTCGGTGCCGATTTGTAAACGCAATTGCCGGCTTTTTTTTTTTTCTTCACTATAGCTCACAGAGCTATCACTTTCCCCTGAGTTAAAGGAAGCTTTGTTTCTTTTAAGAAACTAAAAGTAAACATTGTTTCTTTTAACTCGGGGAAATACACTAAAAAGAAACTCTCTCTTTTAGCTAGGGGGAAAGTGACAGCTTAATCTCTGAGCTATAGTGAAGAAAAAAAAAAAAGCAGTAATTACATTTAAAAACCGGCACCATAATAAATAAAAAAAATGGTGTTTGGGTCTGGTATGGATTTTGAGGGGAACTCCCATGCCAAAGTAAAAAAAAAAAAAAAAAAAATGGCGTGGGGGTGCTTGTTGATGGGGACGAGGGCCTCTTCCCCACAACCCTGGCCGGTGGTTGTGGGGGTCTGCGGGCAGGGGGCTTATCGGAATCTGGAAGCTCTCCCTTGTTAAAGGGAGCCCCCAGATCCCGGCCTCCCCATATGTGAATGAGTATGGGGTACATGGTCCCGATACTCATTCACAAAAAACAAAAAGTGTAGTGTAAAAAATAAAAATAAAAAGACAGGACACGGTCTTTGACAAGTCCTTTATTAAAAGAAAATACAAAATGATTGTCCCCCCCGCAGTAGATCCAATGTCAATCACGATGCCAGCCACCGCCGCTGACCCGAAAGAAAAAGAAGAATTAAAAAACAAAAGGCTTTGGTTCAACGATGGCTCCCGCCGTCTGCCTGCTCCGGTGGTTTGACAGTTCTTAAATAGGTAAGGGGCGGGGCCACCTGGGGACATCACTCATTTGACCCCACCCTATGTGACATCAATGCCCCCTTATCAGATCAAAGTCAGAGGGAGGAAGAAGGCTGGTAACTGCTCAGCTCATATCCCGTACACCAAGGACAGACTTGGGGATCACAGCAGTTTTCTATATCAAAAACTGCCACAATCCCTCTGCTAATTAGGAGCAGACCCTGCAACTGTCAATGTTAGGTCTCCCCAGCCCCCCTTTAATACTTTCCCAAGTCTGATCTCATTCCAGGGCTGTGCCTGTCTGCAGCAGTGATGCTCTTCTTTTTCATATTCTCATAGGAGGCTCAGCAATAGCCGAAGCCAGTGGCTCCTGCTGTTGTCAATCAAATCCTGCTAGCAGAGAGCAGGTGGCGTGGCTGAGCCGCACTGTGTACATCAATTGATGCACACAGTGCGGCTCAGGGACGAGCCTGTACATGTGCAGCCATTGCAAGCGTCTCAGAAAAGAGGAGCAGCCAAAACCGCCAGCGGGGACCCAAGAAGAGGAGGATCAGGGCTGCTCTGTGCAAAACCATTGCACAGAGCAGGCAAGTATAACATATTTGTTATTTTACAAGAAAAAAATTAAACCTTTACAATCACTTTAACCATTAGCCGCCCGGCCTATAGCGCTTTAGCTTTCCGGGTGCACGCCATTTGGCGTGCTCCCGCACATGCGCAGTTCGCGCGGTTGCAGAGCAGCTCAGCGGCGCGATCTGTCACCGGCCGTTTACCTCGGACACGGCCGATGACAGATGAGTACAGGCTCCCGTTGCCGGTACCATGTGACCTGCTGTGACCAATCACAGCAGGTCACATGACAGTTGTATACAATGGATGGCTTCATTCATGCCATCCATTGTATACTAGTGCCTAGCTGTGAATGGTCACAGCAGGTCACATGCACATGTCATGTGATTAGCTGTGGCCAAATCACAGCGAAGCACAAAAAAAAAAAAAAAAAAAAAAACCTGAATGAATCAATTTCATTCAGGTAAATGCTTGCTTATAGCAAAGTAATTCTTTGCTATAAGCAAATTGTGTAAAAAAAAAAAAAATAATACTGATCACTTCCCCAAAGTAGTACAATGTTACTATGGTAACATTGTACTACTTTGGTCATAGTAAAATATGAAAAAATGTAATAAAAAATTAAAAATAATAAAAAAAAAAAAAAAAAATATATATATATATATATATATATTTTTTTTTTTTTTTTTTTTCATACTGTCACCAGTCAGTGTCCCTGTTCACCGCCATGCCAGTTATATGATGACGCTGTACTGCACTGGTGACAGTATGTAAAAAAAAAATAGTGAAAATAATTTTTTAAATTTTTTAATTTTCCAAAAAATTATGACAAAAAAAATAAAACTTCAAAAAACTCGCCATTGCTCTTATGAAGTACGTCGGACTGTCTACTCTGCAAAAAGGAGTCATTTGGGGGATATCTGTACTGTTCTGACATTCTTGGACCTCAAGAAATTAGATTGGCTGTCAGTACTTCAGGATTGATCAATATTCAGATCTATACCATAGTTTGTGAACTCTATAACTTTCCTACAAACTAAATAATACATCCTAATTTGGGTTATTTTCACCAAAGACATGTAGTAGAATACATCTCGGCCTAAATTTATGAAGAACAATTATTTATTTGTAAACTTTTATAACAGAAACAAAGAAAAACGTGGGTTTTTTTCCAAACTTTTTGGTCTTTTTTTGTTAATTTAGCAAAAAATAAAAACCCCAGCGGTGATTAAATACCACCAAAAGAAAGCTCTAGTTGTGTGAAGAAAATGATAAAATTTTAGTTTGGGTACAATGTTGTATGACCGCGCAATTGTCATTCAAAGTGTGAGAGCGCTGAAACGTGAAAAATGGCCTGGGCAGGAAGGTGTAAAATTGCCCGGTATTGAAATGGTTAATGTTGCGAACATCACAACCAACAGTTTCCTAATGGGGCAAGAAGCTTAGTTAATTCCCCAGTATGTGCAGTCACTGGTGTTTTTTCGCATTGGATAAAACACAGGTCACTGCATGTGCACATTCAAAATGACATATCTCTGTGCTCCATTTGCACCACAATGCTGGTGTGATGTGCATGCTGTGTGGAAAAATGCAAACATGCTGCATTTTTCTTTCGGCTATTGGATAAAACTGCTGGTCACTGCACCACACTGCTGTGCAGAGACATGAATGAAGTGTCACAAAGTAACACTTCAAACAAAGTTAAAAGGAAAAAAAAAAAGTTAAATGCCCTGAAATGTGCAACACACCCCTCCCTGCTGGACCTCACTCTGACAGCTGCCTGCTTGGTAAAACTCTGCGTACTACCATGCAGGCTAGAGTGAATTAACCCCTACCCAACTCAATACACAAGCATGCCAGAATAAGTAGCAGCTGGGACTCACCAGTCTGGGTCAAACACTTTGTACCAGTTTGGAGGAAGATTCTCTATCCGGGTTGCTTCATAATCTACATTATCATCATCATAATCTTCCGCGATGACCTCTTCTGCTGGCTCTAATGGGATATGACAAAGACAAGAATTCAGTGAGAAGAGTCCACACAGTGCCAGCAGTACACGTTCAAAGTTATACAAACGGACATCTGCTCACCTGTTTCCACATGCTTCAGAATTCCTCTCTTGGCTAACCGAGCCTGAAGAGCCAATGGAAGGGGCATTCTGGACCACTAAGTTGCTAGAGAAAGAAACATTCACTAAGATTTGTATTCTCAGACCAGTGAGCAAAGCTCAGTGTTAGCTAAAGCCTTACATTTTGTGGAGACATAACTGTATCTTATTCTCTTCCAGGGTTTTTCAAATGAAGAACATCATTTTGTATCGGTGTTTCAGCTGATGACAACCAGAGGTTGGGATGAAATACAAAATGATGTTCTTATAATAAAAGTCAGAGTTTGCTGCAGCACAAATTCTTTAACTGCACATATACAACTATGGCCAAACGTTCGGAGAATGACACAAATATTAATTTTCACAAAGTCTGCTGCTTCAGTGTTTTTAGATCTTCTTGTCAGATATTACTATGGTATACTGAAGTATAATTACAAGCATTTCATAAGTGTCCAAGGCTTTTATTGACAAAGTACATTAAAAGTTTATGCAAAGAGTCAATATTTGCAGTGTTGACCCTTCTTTTTCAAGGTCTCTGCAATTCACCCTGGCATGCTGTCAATCAACTTCTGGGACACATCCTGACTGATGGCAGCCCATTCTTGCATAATCAATGCTTGGAGTTTGTCAGAATTTGTGGGTTTTTTTTTGTTCACCTGCCTCTTGAGGATTGACCACAAGTTCTCAATGGGATTAAGGTCTGGGGAGTTTCCTGGCCATGGACCCAAAATTTCAATGTTTTGCTCCCCTAGCCACTTAGTTATTACTTTTGCCTTATGGAAAGGTGCTTCATCATGCTGGAAAAGGCTTTGTTTGCACCAAACTGTTCTTGGATGGTTGGGAGAAGTTGCTCTCGGAGGATGTTTTTGTACCATTCTATATTTATGTATGTGTTCTTAGGTAAAATTCATCCCCCATAGTAATTCATCCCCCATATAGTAATTCATCCCCCATATAGTAATTCATCCCCCATAGCAATTCATCCCCCATATAGTAATTCATCCCCCCTATAGTAATTCATCCCCCATAGTAATTCATCCCCCCTATAGTAATTCATCCCCCCTATAGTAATTCATCCCCCCTATAGTAATTCATCCCCCATAGTAATTCATCCCCCATAGTAATTCATCCCCCATAGTAATTCATCCCCTCTATTAAGTCCCCAAGTCCCCCCTGTGTCAATTCACTTACCTTTGCTCCGCGCGTTCCTCTCGCCGTGTTCCCGCGCCGTTCCGGTGTAGCATGAAAATCTGTCTCCTATGAGGATCTGTCCCCCTTGACGTATCTGCGCATGTGCCAGTTTCAGGCATTAGCAGCCGATCGGCGATCTCCGGCACATGCGCAGATACGTCGAGGGGGACAGATCCTCATAGGAGACAGATTTTCATGCTACACCGGTCTTCAGGGCGGACTGTGAGAGGAGCCTAGTGGGAGCCTAGCTCCGCGGGCCGGATTAAAAGGTCCGCCGGGCCGTAGTTTGCCCATTGCTGTGCTAGAAGCTGAGCTGCACAGCTCAGTTTACATGTTGGGGAATGCTGAGATTAGGCAGGTAGATGTATTTTATTGCAGACGAGACATTGTATCTCTTCTGCAATTAAAAAAAAAACGCCTGCTCTCAGTAAATAACAGAGGAAATTTAGTTCTGCTTTAAATGTGCAACACTTAATTGGCAATACTTAAAGCCTAGCTCCAGACATTTTACTTTTTTATTGTTAAGCTTTGGGTAGACTGGGGAAGAGTTCTGACAGGTTTTTGTTTCTGTCTGTAAAACCCTTCTGGAAGATTCTCTCCAACCTCCTGTCCCTGTGGACAACCATACAAGAAATGGGGGAGTGGCTGTTACTGGAGCAGAAAAACACAGACAGCAATAAAAACATTGTTGAAAATTGTAACCCTTTCCCACGCTTCTAAAAGAAAACTTTTTAATCTGTTTTCCTGTTAGGGAAATTTTCTCCCACTTCTTGTTCCCACAGGAATGTAAGGCTACATTTGCACAGGCGATCTGGCCCAGTGTGAAGGACAGCAGCAGGATTCTGATGATACCTGCTCCTGTTTTTGGTAACTGAGTGGATAGCTTCAGCTGCTGAGCCCCTACACCGAGAGTTCGGTGGTGGCCGCAGCTATATGTGGCTGTTTGCACAGCCAGTAATTACCTGCGGGGATCACTACTGGCCACAGATAGCTGCGTCCGCCACCAACCTCTCATTAAAGAGTATGGGCTTGGTGGTTGCAGCAATCCACATACAGGTGCCAAAAACAGCTGTTTTGGGCCAAATCAGCTGTGCAGATGTAGCTTAACTGCTTCCTGACCACCCTATAGCAGAACTACTGCTACAGAGTGGCAGGGCTGCGCAAAATCATGTATATATATGTGATTTTGCATTTCCGGGTAGAAAATGCACGTGCGTCGCCCTACTCACGCCGCCATTGGTGACTACAGATGTCGATCACCAGGTCCCGGTCGGAGATTCCCCGCTGGCATACAGCGATCGCCAAGTATCACTGACAAAGGAGAGACCTGTGTGTAAAACACATGTCTCTCTCCTGCCAGCAGTAACATGCTGCTGTGTATTTCTCTGCACAGTAGAGAAATACACAGCAGTATGTTTTCCTAGTAAAAACACACAGTACACAGAGTAAAACAGCACACAGTTAACCCTTTGATTGCCCCAGATGTTAACCCCTTCCTGCCCAGTGTCATTAATACAGTGTCAGTGCTTTTTATTAGCACTGATCACTGTAGTAGTGTCATTGGGATGCCAGTGGCAGTCAGTTCCCCCCAGTATCAGAAGGCCCGCCACAGTCCTGCTGTAAGTCACTGATCGCCACCATTACTAGTATTAAAAAAAAAAAAAAAAAATTCTAGTATATATACCGCCATTTGTAAACGCTATAACTTTCACATAAACCAATTAATTTGCACGTATTGGGATTTTTTTTTGCAAAGACATGTAGCAGAATACATTTTAGCCTAAATTTATAAAGAAAGTTGATTTTTACATTTTTTTTACTGGATATGCTTTATAGCAAAAAGTCCAAAATATTGAGGGTTTTTTTCAACATTGTCGTTTTTTTTTTGTTTATAGCGCAATAAATTAAAAAACTGAACAGGCGATCAAATATCACCGAAAAGCTCTATTTGTGGGGGGGAAAAAAAGGACATACATTTTATTTATGTACAGTGTTGCATGACCGCGCAATTGTCAGTTAAAGTAACACAGCGCTGTATCACAAAAAATGGCCTGGTCAGGAAGGGGGGTAAATCCTCTGGAAGGCAAGTGGTTAAAGAAACTTTTCCTGCAAGAGAAAAATGAAAAGAGGTTCTAATGGCTTCCCACACTATTCAATATAACATGACTCTAAAGCAGAACTAAACCCTCCTTTCCTTTACAGCCAAGGAAGCTGCCATCTTAGCCTCTGTTTGATCTGCAGATGCCAGGGTGCTGGACATGTGATCAGTTATGACACCAGCCATTTGATAGTTCAAAGAGAACTGAAAAAACCCTACATACTCACCTAGATAGTTGCTGCATTCGTCTGATGCTGCAGCTGCCCCCCCGCGGGCTGTACACCGAGAAGTGAGTGATCAAAGACAGCTGATCACTCAGTTCTTGGGTCTATGCTAAACACCATCATTCACCATTCTGTGCTCTGCCCCTCCAATGCTCACTGGAGCACCAGATTGTAGAGGAGGCGGGAGCAGCTGGATCAGGCTCTCAGCAGCATACTGAGAGACTGAGCCAGCTCCTGATTGTGCATCTGGGCAGATCCTGACATTATTGTCGAGATCCCTGCAGAGCCTGGACCAGCTTTGTGATGTCAGCTGTCAGGTGAATCTAAGTCACAGGAGCGCAGAAACCTCATCTGGCCATATTTCCCTTTTTAGTTGACAGCACAAGTAACTGTGGTTATGGTTTGTGGCATGCCTAGAATGTAGATGTCTGAGGAGATAATTACATTGTTTTGTTTTCATATACTTACCATTGTATTCCTTTCCTCATGTCAGCTTAGGACGGGGTCAGGGGGTGGAGTTGACCCATGATATGCAGACATGAGGAAGACCAGAGAACAAAGGCTTGGCTGGGGTAGGGTATGAGGGGAGAGATGGGGCAGATCACCTCTGCATTACTAGAAGGCCTGGCAGTGACACCATCATGTATTGCTTATAGAGACAAGGGACATCAAGGGCAGCACAGTGGCTAAATGGTTAGCACTTCTACCTGGCAGCACTAGGGTCATTGGTTCGAATCCCAGCCACAGCACCACCTGCCTGGAGTTTGCATGTTCTCCCTGTGCCTGTGTGGGTTGTCTCCGGGTACTCCGGTTTCCTCCCTCACTCCAAAAACATGCTGGTAGGTTAATTGGCTCCTGTCTACATTGTCCCTAGTATGTGTATGTATGAATGTAAGTTAGGGACCTTAGATTGTACACCCCTTGAGAGTTAGGGACTGATGTGAATGTACAATATATATGTAAAGCGCTGTGTAAATGGTCGGCGCTATACAAGTACCTGAAATAAATAAAATCTAATAAGAAGGAACAGAAAGAATAACACAGAAGGAGTCATTAGGGCGGCTGTAACAACTCTGCAATACAATATGAAGTGATTCAGCTGCATGCATGGGATTTGGAGTTGGTCGCCACAGGCAGAGAACCATCTACTGACAGAGAACTACAAGGATCAGCACTGACCTCCCTCTGTGTGTACCAGGCGGGCGGACTACAGACGACTCACTACTTCCCACTCTGCGACCTCCAGGACCTGAGAACCGGAGACGCTGCTTGATGACATCACGAACCAACACAGCGCTGCGTTCCACGTCTCGCTCCAACAACCCCAACGTCTCCGTGATTGGTCACTGGCTCACCAAAGAGAGGAATCCTTCAGCATCATGTGACCCGCCCTTTTTAAAGGGCAATGCCCTCAGCGCTACTCCTGTCCTGACAGAATGGAGGAATATGTGCGGGAGCCATGGTAACGCGGGCATTATGGGAGATTTTATTTTTATACAGCCCTGGGTGAGGGTGGGGGTGCTGGGAGACTGACTACCCAGCTGAGCTCTGTGGGAGATTGAATATCAACATGGCGCACAGCATGCTGGGAGGTTGGTTGTACAAGCAGAGGATTCTGGGATGTGGGGCTCAGAGAAGATTATGTTGGCTCAATGCATTCTATAGGTCAGGGGCAAGGCATGCTGGGGGGTGCTGGAATGCTCTACAGTTGTGGACGGCAGGGTTGGAAGGTGACACCCTCCAGGAACGCCCCCCCCCCCTAAAAGAAGGCCCGCAGGATGAAATCATAAGAGCCGCCATTGCTGACTTGTTTTTATGGCGCCATCCTCTTCTTTCTTCCTTAGTAGATCATTAATCCTAGCGAGAATGGGGCGATGTTTGTTACCAGGCCGCAAGGCCTAGCCAATGCACCTGAACAGGCACTTTTTACATTTTGTATATTTATTTATTTAGATTTCTACCTGTGTCACCCTGCCCTTCTACTACTATAGTCATACTTACTGGACGGTAGGGAGTGGGTGTCTGGGCCTACCCTGGAGTCTAGGGGAGGATGTGTGGCCATTACGGTCCTTCCTTCCCTTCCACCAGAAGAAAGCTCTATTTGTATGAAAAAAAAAAAAGATAAAAATGGCATATGGGTAGTGTTGCATGATGGCGCAATTGCCATTCAAAGTGTGATAGCACTGAAAACTGGCCTGGGTAGGAAGGGGGTAAAAGTGCCCGGTAGGCAAGTGGTTTAATACAAGTGTAACTTGTTACTAAAGCTGAACCTTTAAAGCAAAACTCCTGGGAGAAGTAAACCTCCTCCCTTGTAGTGGGGCTGCACTTGCACTGTGAGGGTTAAATTCTTGTTTAGTCTAGGGGACAGTAAGAGCAGTTTTACTTTATCTGATCCTCCACTCCCCCCTCATTACATTCTGGCAGTGGACTGTTCCGTGGCTTCCTCATGTGTTGATGACATCAGGGGCTTTTGAGTGCAGGGGAGAAGAGGCTACAAGGAGCGGTCTAGCAGCATGGAGGAGCCTGTGGGAGCAGAGGACCAGGTGGTTACATTTGTTTTGGCCACCTAGACCTAAATGAGAAAACCCTGGTTGTCAGAATGGTGGTAATGGGAGATTTGTCCATCCATGTTGTTAAGCATGGATGGGGAACTCTCTGGATTTTTCTCATTCAGCCCAGAGGAGTCTTTATGTAATGCCCCTTTACCCTTCCCATAGATATAAACTATCAGTTACCTTTACTTTTGCCAGAGATCAGCTTTAAAGTGTCATGAGCGTATTATGCTGGCTGCCTTTATCTCTTGTGAGGGGCTTGGCTCCCTGACTGATGTTATACTGATGCTTTGGCTTCAATGCTTTCCGAGTCACAGACCGGGAACAAGCATATTGTAAACATGAGTCAAGCGTGACACAGATAGGAAACTAGCAACTTTAACTTCAGGCTAACAATGGCAGCCCCAGTGCTGAATGAATGAAAAGATGCAATAATGGACTGAACTAGTCCACAGCCTGCAGGCTGGTACTTTACAGTCCAAATCTGCCTTTCCTTAAACCCATTGTCAAAGGGCAGTGAAATAATAATTTATTATTATTATACAGGATTTATATAGCGCCAACAGTTTGCTCAGCGCTTTACAATATAACTGGAGACAATACAGCAACAATACAATTCAATACAAGAGGGTTAGGAGTGCCCTGTTCCTTGGAGTTTACAATCTAGGATATTCATAGAAATTTATTTCTGATCTTGTTCCAATGATTCATTGTGTCCTGGGATAATTTTTCAGGTTCGGAAACTCACCTGAATGTGTTCATATGCAGCACACAGAGTATCAATGGTGTAGTAAGTGCAGTCCTCAGGAGCCAGTTCACTCTGGTGATACCTAGTTGGCAGAATATATAGGGACCATTCACATTGTTACAATTTAAAATGGATGGAAACCCTTACATATGCCCACTGAAGTGACTAGTCTCAGATGATACACAGAGATGAAGGATTTTCTCAGTAGCAGACAGCAGGGGGCGGAGATGTGACATCACACACACTGCAGAGCTAGAGCACAGAGCTCCATGAAATCTGATAGTTGATTGCAGGGAAGAGACACACCCCTTTTAAACAGGCTTATAGAAAAACATACAGAGCTAAGGTTGAGTCACCTGCTGTGTGCTGGAGGTGAGGTGGGCCATCTCCCAGAGGCTGAAGTGTTTGATTTGAGTTCTGTCAGTGGCTCATGCAGAGAGAGGAGAGATCAAAGAGAAGCCAGATCTTAACCCTGTCTACTCCAAATTCTAAATTCAGAACGGTGTCAACATGCATCAAAACACATGGTGATGCACAAATAAAACACTCGTTGATGCAACACATCTGCCTAACTTGTGTGCACACATATAGATTTGAAGGCTAAGTTCACTTAAGGAACTTATTACATTTTATGCCTGTGTTTAGGGTGTAACATGCAACACGTTCCTAAGCACCCACTTCTCACCCCACCCCATAAGAGCATGTGAGGCTGCACCTGTGCGGGGCTTCGCCCTCACTGCAGCATCATTCATTCACAGAGATCTGTGAATGAATGGACTACAAGTCCTGCCTGCCAGACAGACTTGCAGTTATCAATAGACTGTGTTAAGCACACTGTCCTTGTCCATTGACACTTCTAGCTTTGTAACTGAAAGCCTGTAAACAGGTGTCTGCAGGAGAATGACATTTACCTACGATCCACAGATCATGGGTGCAATGCTTTGCAGGCTCCTGTGGAACAAATTAAGAAATGCACATTTTTTTCCCCAGAGGTGAACTTGGCATTTAAATGGGCCCTTACTGGTATTTATTACCCACAGGATCACAGTCCCTCATGGCAATGCCTTTATATGATTCGCTCACTTACTGCAAAGTTACAATGTACAGTCTTAGTGATTACTGGGGAGAGGAGACAGACAATTCTTCCTCCTGCCTGCAGCAGACCAATGATATCTAGGCAGTATCACTGATAGGAGCCCACAGACTGCTTTTTAATGATATAAGGTGCGGCTCTTTGAAAAAAGATTATATTGTCAAATGTCAGCAGTTTATTCATGCAGAACAGTTCTTTAATAACTGAAACTCCTAGTTCTGCAATTGCTGTAATGTCATGGTTTGCTTCAATGAGTTTAAGCATGTTGGCACAGAAAAATTCTCTTATTCAAAAAAGTAAAATAACATATTTTAATTCTTCCTTATTTTATCCCTTCTCTTCTGCAGCCCATGGAGGATTGTGGATGATTGTGGTGGGGCTTTTACTATGGGCATCATCGGTGGAGGAGTGTTTCAGGCAGTTAAAGGTTTTAGGAATGCCCCAGTGGTATGTAGTTTTATCATTCATTTTATCAGTGATGTTTGTGAAAATTAAAATTGGTTGGGAACAATAGATATTCCATGTTCAGCATGTTCTTTGCTTGTCAGGGAATCCGACATCGTTTCCGTGGCAGTGTTAGTGCTGTGAAGATTCGCGCTCCTCAGATCGGAGGTGAGATCCTCGATTTTGTGTAAAACCAAAATGATAACCCTTATAAACCATAGAAATGAAATAGCTGTTTATTACAGGTACAGTCAGGTCCATAAATATTGGGACATCGACACAATTCTAACATTTTTGGCTCTATACACCACCACAATGGATTTGAAATGAAACGAACAAGATGTGCTTTAACTGCAGACTGTCAGCTTTAATTTGAGGGTATTTACATCCAATTCAGGTGAACGGTGTAGGAATGACAACCGTTTACATATGTGCCTCCCACTTGTTAAGAGACCAAAAGTAATGGGACATAATAATAATCATAAATCAAACTTTCACTTTTTAATACTTGGTTGCAAATCCTTTGCAGTCAATTACAGCCTGAAGTCTGGAACGCATAGACATCACCAGACGCTGGGTTTCATCCCTGGTGATGCTCTGCCAGGCCTCTACTGCAACTGTCTTCAGTTCCTGCTTGTTCTTGGGGCATTTTCCCTTCAGTTTTGTCTTCAGCAAGTGAAATGCATGCTCAATCGGATTCAGGTCAGGTGATTGACTTGGCCATTGCATAACATTCCACTTCTTTCCCTTAAACTCTTTGGTTGCTTTTGCAGTATGCTTTGGGTCATTGTACATCTGCACTGTGAAGCGTCCAATGAGTTCTGAAGCATTTGGCTGAATATGAGCAGATAATATTCCCGAAACACTTCAGAATTCATCCTGCTGCTTTTGTCAGTAGTCACATCATCAATAAATACAAGAGAACCAGTTCCATTGGCAGCCATACATGCCCACACCATGACACTACCACCAACATGCTTCACTGATGAGGTGGTATGCTTAGGATCATGAGCAGTTCCTTTCCTGCTCCATACTCTTCTCTTCCCATCACTCTGGTACAAGTTGATCTTGGTCTCATCTGTCCATATGATGTTGTTCCAGAACTGTGAAGGCTTTTTTAGATGTCGTTTGGCAAACTCTAATCTGGCCTTCCTGTTTTTGAGCCTCACCAATGGTTTACATCTTGTGGTGAACCCTCTGTATTCACTCTGGTAAAGTCTTCTCTTGATTGTTGACTTTGACACACATACACCTACCTCCTGGAGAGTGTTCTTGATCTGGCCAACTGTTGTGAAGGGTGTTTTCTTCACCAGGGAAAGAATTCTTCGGTCATCCACCACAGTTGTTTTCTGTGGTCTTCTGGGTCTTTTGGTGTTGCTGAGCTCACCAGTGCGTTCCTTCTTTTTAAGAATGTTCCAAACTGTTGTTTTGGCCACGCCAAATGTTTTTGCTATCTCTCTGATGGGTTTGTTTTGTTTTTTCAGCCTAATGATGGCTTGCTTCACTGATAGTGACAGCTCTTTGGATCTCATCTTGAGAGTTGACAGCAACAGATTCCAAATGCAAATAGCACACGTGAAATGAACTCTGGACCTTTTATTTGCTCATTGTAATTGGGATAATGAGGGAATACACATACCTGGCCGTGGAACAGCTGAGAAGCCAATTGTCTCATTACTTTTGGTCCCTTACCAAGTGGGAGGCACATATGCAAACTGTTGTAATTTCTACACCGTTCACCTGATTTGGATGTAAATACCCTCAAATTAAAGCTGACAGTCTGCAGTTAAAGCACATCTTGTTCGTTTCATTTCAGATCCATTGTGGTGGTGTATAGAGCCAAAAATGCTAGAATTGTGTCGATGTCCCAATATTTATGGACCTGACTGTATTTGGATACTGCAGACAATGTATGCAACACTTTCCATACTGTACATTCACATCAGTCCCTGTTCCCAAGGAGTTTACGATCTAAGGTCCCTATCTCCCATACACAGGGCTTTTTTTCGGGAACGCAGTTCCGGCACCTCCAGCACTGAATGTAATGGCAAGGGGCGCTGGAGTATCTGTTGTTGCTGGCGAATCTATTGTCTGTTGTTGCAGGGGTCTATTGTTGCTGGTTGGGGATCTCTTCTTAATGGGGGTCTTTGTTGTATGAATGGTTTTACTGTTGAGGGAGGGGTCTGTTGTCTTTTGTTACTGGATAGTCTATTGATGCTGACTGCTGGGAGTTGTCCGTTTTTTGCTGGGGTGGTATTTTGTTTTGGGGGTTTACTGTGCTGAAGGAATATATTGTTGCAGGGGAAGGGGGGGGGGGTCTATTGCTGCTTGGGATCTATTTTCTTGCTTTTGTAGTTATCATCATTAACAAATTCCATATAAATTATTTGGCACCACAAAATTATACTTGGCTCTGTATTCTCTAAAAGGAGAGGTACTGGGAGGTGGGTAGGGGGTGGAAACAAGTGACAGTGCTCAGAGGTGAGTAGGGGGTGGAGACAAGAAGTGACTCAGAAGGAGTTCCTGCACCTATTTTTTGAGGGGGAAAAATAAAGCCCTGCACATACATATTGTAAATACATACGGTACATGCTCACATATACTAGGGCCAATTTTAGATAGGAGCCAATTTAAACTACCAGCATGTCGTTGGAGTGTGGAAGGAAAGCCATACAAGCACAGGAAGAACATGCAAACTCCATGTAGATAGTGTCCTGATTGGGATTCTTTGCACATTTGAAGTTCTCCGATTCGCTACACCCTGTCAGACTGAGTGTCTGCACCAACCTGTCAAGGCATTAATGGCAATTTAGAACAGAAGTCCTGAGATCTGTCCCTGAGCTTGTCAGACCCACATTTTTTAATGCATCTTTTTTCAAGAAAATTGTCATTCTGATCCTAGAGCTTCCATACCAGAGTTGCTGGCCCAAAACATATATGCAAATCCGGAGTTCAGACTTCACCAGCTGTATAGTTGTTCCAGGGTTAGTGATTAGGCCAGTACTGAAGCCAATAAAATGTTCCTGGGGGAGCTATCATAAGAGGGTATGTTTGATAAGCTCTATCTTACGGGAGTTCTGGGGATTATTTCAGTAATGGGTCTCTAGAGCAGCTGTCTTTTACAGTGTATCAACCACACGCATTGCAACACAGGAGGAGACACAAACATTCAGACTTGTCCATGTGCCCTTGCCTGTTAGAGACTAGGGAACCCTTTAAAGCTCAGTAGTATTTATTTTTTTTGTAGGGATGATGTTGAGGGAGCTGAAAAAAAAGCTATTAGATATCTACCTTTACCTGCTAGCAATACTCACACTCCCTGATTTTAAAATGCAGTGATTTATTTCCCTTCTGAATTGCAGATGGCAGCTTTTAAAATCCTTATGGTGTTTTGTGACCTTGTATATACTTAACAAAACATCGCTCCATGTGCCAATGCTATGGCTCTAGTATACCACTCAAGAAGGGTTCTGGTGTGTGTGGTAATCCAGTAAGCCGTATAATAGGTAGTAGTTGAACACCGCACACCAAACGGCTCCAAATGCAAAATATCGGCCTCAGCCATGGCTCCTCCCAGTAGCCATGCCACAGACACGTTTCGCCCTGCCCGCAGGGCTTTGTTATAGCCTAAGCCCTGTGGGGGGGACAAAACACATCAGACATGTATCTATTTGGAGGAGCCATGCCGGAGGCCGTTTTTCACTACCTAGGCAGTTGGAGCTGTTTTGTGTGCAGGGTTCATCTACTCCTATGGTGTAATGTTATACATAATGGCCTAGTTACAACTGTTCAAGCTGAAATATGGTACAGTTTTCTGAAATACCTCAATGAGAAAATATACCTAATTTTGCACTCTATATGAAGCTTATGGTACAGAAATGAGTCTATTTGAAAAAATAAGGAAAAATTGAATTCAGCTTGCATGAATGCTTCTGACATTTGTCCAGCAAACGTTTTAGAAATGGACCCTATAGTGTCCAGTGAAGTGCTTTTTCATTACAATTCCCTTTCACATGTTTTCTTTTCTAACTACCACTCTGTGTTCTCTAACAGGCAGCTTTGCGGTATGGGGTGGCCTGTTTTCCACTATTGATTGCAGCTTAGTGAGGATCCGAAGAAAGGAGGATCCATGGAACTCCATCACCAGTGGAGCACTTACAGGAGCCATACTGGCCTCTCGAAGTAAGAAAACCAAACCTCTAGGACATTTCAAAAATTTGTACAGGTCAAAAACTGGAGTGTTTCTGGGCTTTTGAAAAAAAATTATAGATAGATCTAGAAAGAAAATAAAACACATCCACAATCAAGTGAAAAGAGCACAGTCACTTTGTGTCCTCCAGTACTTGTTTCCTCAAGCCTAGCAGAAACATCAAAATAGTTTATTTTTCCCTTAGGCTTTTGTGCTAGTTGTAGGGGCATCCTAGTATATGCTTCCCCATGATTCCAGGAACTGTGGACTTGGAGGGGTTGTATATCTGAGGATTTCTAGGCTATTTTTTGAAAGTATCCTAGTTGTGGGACCTTCCCTCCCCATTACCTTCTTCGTTTCCCCAAGGTTCCTTCTCTGTCGGAGGAGAAGTAGCAATCCCTGTGAGTACCGAGGCTCTAGTGGACCCCTTCCTTACATTTGGTTAAGCTCCAAGTCCTCAGTGGCTGGCTGAGCTCCTGATGTTTGCTGCTGACTTGTATGGATAGATCATGGCCGCTGGCTTCCCCAAATCTTTTGGAGGGAAAACTGCACGGCTGGGGCAGGCTCATACTCCACATTCCTGCATATCCCTGAGGTTGGAGCAGAGGCATCTGGAGTCCCTGACTATTTCCAGATGGGGGGGGGGGGGGCGCATGTCTGCTGAGCCAGGTGAACTATGGTGCATAGGCCGGGACAGACTACAGCCTGCTATGCCGCAGGTCCCCCTGAATTTGGATCAATATGGTGAGTTTGTGAGTATACCCTGGTGCCAGCATCCACAGATACCAGGGAGGGAGGGGAAACGGGTGGGGGATGGAGCAGTAGGCAGCCCTGGATCTTCCCAGGAGTATTATAGCATACTTCATCGGGTCAGCAAGGCTACACTATGCAGTCTGATTCTGCCATGACAGCTGCTATGAATCTGGCAGATGGCGCCAGAGTAGGTTTGTTGGAGTTTTTCCCCTATAACTGTCCTTCCTACCTTACCCATACTGTAGGGAGGCACAGTGTGGGGTTACCCTTAGGAGGATGTCCTAACTTTGGGTGTTAGCTGCTCTTACAAGCACAGGGTGAATGTGCTTCATGTTTCAGTCCACCATTAGTGTGGTAATTTGGAGGCAGAGGCTGTAACACCTGTCAGTCTGCAGAGCAGAGTGCTGGCAAACTCCAGTGATCAGCAGAAACTACAACCTGTTAACTTCTTCCTACATTTATAATACACTTGTGCAGGGCTATTTGGATCTGCTTACTCCATGTTTACCATCAATTACACTCATTTGTTTTCAGCAAGGGAAGGTGACAGCCTAGTGTGGTTTAATTAGGACTTTCTGTACTTGGATTTGGGCAATAACCCACCCCTAGGCTGAACTAGAAACCTAAAATATGGATCCTGCAACCTTTAGCCTAGGTTCACTCTACAGCGGGGCAGTAAATCCCATGTGATTCGCACAGGAACCGTACCGCATTCCTGTACAAATCACATGCGATTTGTATGTGGTGCAATTAGAGCCATACATTTTGTATGGCTCTATTTGCACTGCACCCGCACCAAAAAAGTGCAGGACTCCTTTTTTTTTTTTTTTTTTTTTTTTTTTGGTCCGCACTAGAATCGGATCGCATAGGTATTCACACCTATGCAATCCAATTCTGCACATTGCACTGCGTTTTGCGGACCAATGTCGAGGTGTTAACTTGGCATACACACACGCAACGGTTCGTATGAACGGGGTGCGATTGTGATGCAGTGCGGAATTCGCACTGCAAACGCTGCAAATTCCGCACCACATCAGTGTGAACATTTCTGAATTGATAGGCTCCTGGGCTAAACCTCCATGCAAGGGTTGTATAGATACACCTGTGTTTTTAATGATTGCCCATTAATGCCTGATTGCTCTGATTATACACTTCAGGGCTAGCATGGTTTACCACCTCTTCCAAAGGTGTCCGCAGCTTTCATTTATCACTAGATTTGGACTTGTTAAGATCTTGTGAGCTAGGGGGCTATTTCAGTCTCCCACCTTTGTGGGGGCTATATAAAGCAATCTTGGTGTACTGCAGTGCTTTAGGGGAATCACTGTGTGCCTGCATTGATTAAATACATAGTATTAAGGAGACTCATATTTGCTTCCGTTCCAACTAAAATATTTGGTTATGTCTAGAGCTGAAGCATTGCCTATTATGGGGTATCAATATCAGCTATGTACTCCAATGGTGTGCTTAGGCTTAGACTTCTATTACCTGGAGCTCCCTGGGTTCCTCCACTGGATAAATATATAATGGATTGGTAGCCAGAGATTAGGCTATATCTTTTACATGTGATCATGTGAAATGTTGGCTTTGTGGCATAGGCATTAATTGTATATGTATTGCTGATTGCTTGGCATTAGATGGAAACACTGACTCTAACCCGAGGGTCAGCAACCAGTAGATCGTGGCCAGGTGACTGGTAGATCATGGTTAGGGCTTGCTGACCTGCCATCCCGGGTCATCAGAGTGCAGTGCAGAGGGACTACTTATAAAGTTGGAGCTGTAGTAGGGAGCAGGAGCTGCATAAGCCGATGTCACCACTGTAGTGGTGGCTACTACACACTGTCATGGTTGGAGGGCGTAGCACCTGCCAAGCATGCCCCATTCAAGTGAATGAGGCCACTCTGCAAGTGCCCTGCAACCTTGTGCAATACAGCAAACAAGGGGTTTAAAAGGCAGCTGTGTGTTGCTTTCTCATCTCCTGCTTTACCCTTTGGACCCCACAGAAGCAGTTGTGGGGCACTTGCAGAGTGGCCCCCATTTACTTGAATAAGTCTCAATTGACCGGCAGTAACGTTCATCAAAAAGCAATAGGGGGTTTAATTCCTGCTGCAGCATGTGTATATCTTTGGCTGCTGCATCAACAGCTAAAATGGGTAGGGATTGGGGGCAGTAAAACCATGACTTATTTGCAGGGTTTTACCACCCCCTAACTTTACATGTCAATGAACCCTAAAAGTGCCACAGCCGGTGCAACTAAGGGCTCATTCACAGGTGCAGCAGGCATTGCTGCTCCTCTGCAAAGTGAACTGAGTGTGTTTGACAGGCTTTGAGGAGGAGATATATTGCCTTCTCACCACCTGATTTAACCACTTGCCTACTGGGCACTTTTACCCTGTTCGTGCCCAGGCCAATTTTCAGCTTTCAGCGTTGTCGCACTTTGAATGATTATTGCGCGATCATGCAACACTGTACCCATATGAAATTTTTATCATTTTCTTCACACAAATAGAGCTTTTTTTTTTTTTTTTTTGGTGGTATTGACTCGCCGCTGGGTGTTTTATTTTTTGCGCTATAAACAAAAATAAAGCAAACTGTTTTGAAAAAATGTTTTTCTTTGTTTCTGTTATAAGATTTTGCAAACAGGTACTTCTTCTTCTTCACTGATGTGTGCTGATGGGGCCGCACTGATGGCTGGCACTGCTGGGCAGCACTGATTGGGGGGGGGCACTGCTGGGCACAGGTGGGTAGCACTATTAGGCACTGATGGGCACTTGTGGTCAGCACAGCTGGGCACAGGTGGGCGGCACTGGTGGTTGACACTGCTGGGCACTGATCATCAGGGCACTGATCATCCGTGCCAATCCGTCCTCGACATTTGCCGGTTATCGACAGTACTCTCCTAACGCTGTGACAGCGTGAGGAAAGTGTAGCCGATAACCGGCAACTGCATTTACCCGGTGATCTGCTGGGTCATTGGACACAGCTGATCACGTGGTAAAAGGCTGTTGTGATTGGCCTTTTACCACATCACGTGATCAGCTGTGTCCGTAGGACACAGCGATCACGGAGATCACCGGGGGTGCGCAGGAGGGTGCGTTCTGGGAGGACGTCACATGCAGGAGTGGACTGATAACTCATGGGGCCCCCGGTCAATAGGGGATCATGGGGCCCCTGTGTCCTCGCCCACACTTAAACAACACCCAAAAAAGCCTATGAAAGGTACCAGGGGAATCTCATGGGGCCTTCTGCTGACCCCGGGCCCTCTGGCAGTGCTTGAATGGTCAGTCCGCCCCTGGTCACATGACGCCCTCCCAGAACTGGACAACTGTGCTATAGCTTTCATTCAGCTATAGCGCAAATGGCAAGTGGTTAAACCCATGATCGCCGTGCAATGCATGCAATTGTGACACGATAGTACGGCAATTAGAGGTTTAAATCAGGTGTGAGGAGGCGACACTGTGTCCTGTGATCTTTGACTTCTCCCATGTTGTTCAGGTAGATCTCTACCTCTTTAAACCTGCCTACCCCTGCTCTAACCTCATGCTTCTGCAGTATGTTACGTATGTCTCTATGTATTTAAATGCACAACAATGGAGCTAATGCTTGTGGTGTTTTGTTCATATTCTTTTGGTGCCATTGTGGATCATGCCTTATATGTGATTCAGTATCTGGACTCTGTATATGTAATAGTTCAAATGGTCTGCTTGAAGTATAGGCCTCATTTGTATATGTGGCTACATTAATTGGGAGGATTTTACTTGTGTGAAAATACCTGACCTTAACATTGACATATGCAATCTGCCATATGTTATCTTGATGAATTAATGTACATCGACAAAAAGGAAGTTAATTTGTTTAGAGATAAAAATCTCTGGTCACTGAGACCTTACTAGAGTATCTTTATGCAATGTCTTAGGCCAGTGGTCGGCAAGCCGCGGCTCGCGAGCCACATGCGGCTCTTTACACACTCTAATGCGGCTCTTCTGTGTGCCGGACGCCCGCTCCCCTCCCTCCTCTCAGGCGGCCGCCCCAAAAGTCAGGACTCTGCAGCTAGCCCAGCAATGGGCAAACTACGGCCCGGCGGACCTTTTAATCCGGCCCGCGGAGCGTGGCAAACATTGGCTGTCAGGATGTAGGCGGGGCAGCGTGACGAACTCCTCTCCTCTCACAGTCCGCCCTGAAGACCGGAACGGCGCGGGAACACAGCGAGAGGAACGCGCGGAGCAAAGGTAAGTGAACTGACACAATAGGGGGGATGAATTACTATGGGGGATGAATTACTATATGGGGAATGAATTACTATGTGGGGGATGAATTACTATATGGGGAATGAATCGCTATGTGGGGGATGAATCGCTATGTGGGGGATGAATCACTATGTGGGGGATGAATCACTATGGGGGATGAATTACTATATGGGGGATGTATTTTCAGTTTTAAAAATGTGGCTCTCAAAATAAATTTCAATCGTGGTTTTGGCGAGATTTGGCTCAGTTGGAAAAAAAAGGTTGCCCACCACTGTCTTAGGCCATACATATGAATTCCACAGCCTGCTGTATTACATTATATATGTGTTATTTGTTATTACAAAGTAGTCAGTTCATTAAAAAAATGCATTATTTACCGAATGTATTAAATATTTATGTTTTGCAATATTTAGCACTTACATTTCGTGTTATTTTTGGTGTTTGTTCACTTTTTTTTTTTGCAGGCTAACACTACACCAGAAGGCACACTGCAATTATGTGAAACTATGAAAACATTCCGGTGTGCTTTCATTTACAAAATGATCTCCCTCTGATGAAATGTTACAATTTATTTTCATACCTGAGCTCAGAGGAGAACATTTTCACATTGTTACATTGTATACTTTTCACTTTCTGGGCAGTGCAGAGTTCCTCAGATTGTTACTTTGTGCGTTTCTAAAATACTGCCAGCAAACACCAGGTGATAAAGAATGTGTGTGTTTTTTAATGAATTGACTTTAACGTTTTATCTCATATTTTTTGCGGTATTTATCTCGCTATTTTAACAAATGTGCAGTATTTACCTCACATTTCGATATGTTACTTTTGATGAATTGACGCTTATATTATCTCATGCAATATTTCTGAAAAATGAGTCACGTGACCTTCATATTTCATGCTGTAACCTTTAGTGAATTGACCTCATAGTCTTCTTTTGAAAGATGATCCTTGTTGCAGAAGGTTCTGCAAGATTTGTTGTTCTTGCTGTTGTTTCCTGTATGAATACTGGTCCTGTGTATTCTACAAGTTACTTTAATTTTATGGTTTTTGTTTTTTTTTTTAATTAATGGAGATGTCAGACATTAATACAGTAAACTCAATGTAAGCGAGTTGAACAAACCTTTTGGTTCAGACATGAAGCAAGTACAAAAGCCTGTGGGCATGATATTCAATGACGTTCACAATCAGGACCAAAGGTTATTCAATTTCATATATTCGTATGAAACATATCCATATCAAAGCAAGCAAGTAAGTTTATTCCTGACAATCAAGACTGCATTTTCCCAGGTTTGAGACCCATCCATATAAATAACATATCTCAGTTATTGGTTACAGTGAGGGTGGATGAGCACCAGACATCCCCCACTTTGTTATATTTCTTGGGGCAACCCCTGTGTTCATAAATAAGCTTTTCATGTGGCAATATCTGATTCAACAATTGAATCCATTTATGCAAAGAGTGAGAGAGTAGACTGAATCCATTTGAGTGCTATAGCCTTGCATGCCAGGAATAAGGATTTCCACAGCAGAATTCATGTTATATTTTATGTACATGACTTTGGAGGGTATTTGTCCTTGCAGGTGTACATGGAAGACCCATGGGGTTTTCCACTGATCCTTCATTCAGCAGAGGATCAAATCCCTTTTATTCAACACACATTACCAGGTGCACTCCCCATGCCTGAATCCGGTAAGGATAGAAGACATGGTTCCAGTCATCTCCCATTGGAGGTAGATGGAAGAAGAAGAAAAATCTACTTTTTAAGCATATAATTTGTAAAGTAATTTAGGAGGTTCCCTCATCATATATTCATGGTGTTCTGCTTGTGGAGGTATTGACATTATAGTTGAATTTTGAAGCCATATCAATTACAACACTGAATCAGTTACATGAATTTGTGTGGCCAGAATAATCCTTTCCTATGATCTCTGATTTTTTTATAGTAGTATAAACTAGTGGTGCACCGAAATGAAAAATCTGGTGCCAAAACAGATATCGAAAATTCAGAATGCATGTGGCCAAAAACCGAAATGTCTGTGTATATGGGGGTGGGGAGGCTCCAATTTTTTTTTTTTTTTCTACTTTTCATGTATATTTTTTAGTTATTTTTTTTTAACTTATGATTTTATTGCTATCACGTAGGGGGCCAATAGTCCCCTATGTGATAGCATTTGCGTGACAGGTCCTCTTTGTGAGGGGGTGGGGGGCAGTGTGTGCAAGGAGGGGAGCAGTGTATACAAAGAGGCTCCCTCACTGGCTGTCACTATGTCAGTGCCGGTTTTTAAATGCAATTGCCACCTTTTTGTTTGTTTTTTTTTCTCTTCACTATAGTTCACAGAATTATCTGTCTCTTTCCCTGGAGCTAAAGGAAACTTTGTTTCTTTTAACTTGGGGAAATAAACTAAAAGGAAACTTTTTTGTTTCTTTTAGCTGGGGGGAAAGTGACAGCTAATTCTGTGAGCTATAGTGAAGAAAAAAAAAAGCCGGAAATTACATTTAAAAACCAGCACTGACCTATAGTGACAGCCAGTCACTGTATATACTGCTCCTCTCCTGCCTTTCTCAGGGAATCCCTATGGAGAGGGAAAAAACAAGTTTGTTTGTTTTTGTTTTTTTTTGTTTTGTTTTTTTTTTTTTTCAGTCCTTGACTGCTTGACCACTATAAAACATATCCAATAAAAAAAAAATGCCCAGTGACACTAATACAGTGATGATCAGTGCTGAAAAAAGGCACTGACACTGTACTAATGACACTGGGTAGAAAGGGGTTAACATCTGGGGTGATCAAAGGGTTAACTGTGTTACTAGGGAGACATGCTGCTTTACTGTGCTGTGCAGAGAAATACAAAGCAGCATGTCAAGGCTGACAGGAGAGAGACCTACTTTCCCCGATGATCGCCCAGTGCCAGTCGGGAATCGCTGGCTGGGACCCAGTGATTGACATCTCTAGCCTCCAATAGTTGCGCAGGTAGGGCGGCACGCACTCTCTACCCGGAAATGCAAATCACAAATATACACATGATATTGCGCAGGCCTGCTTCCCTGTAACAGTAGATCTGCTATACGGAGTAGGGCAAGTGTTTAATAGCCAAAAACTGTCCAGGTGCTACCCAGTGGTGCATTTAGGTTTCGTGCTGGCCTAGGCAGGCAGGAATTAAACCCTCTCTCGCCTTTTTTATTTTCTGTCTGTAAACCCATCAGGTAGATTTTTCTTTACTTAAGCTACCTATAATATTCATACAAGAAATAGGTAAACTTGCAAAGCCACTCTCTGGCATTAAACAATGGAAGGAGAAGCACCTGCACAATATCCTGATAAATAAATAGCACCAAAAACTTGTATGTGCTGTACTTTCACTGTCCCTTTTTGAAAAGTACATGTCGCCTTAAATGTGCATATAAATATATCTTTATATCAGTGCATCATCATACATGTAATAAAAAAAATCAAAAACAAGTACAAACAATACTGTGAACATGAAAGGGATCAAAGGAATAGCAAGTTGGGTTACATTCACACGGATGATTTGGCCAGTGCTAATGACACCAGCAAGAATCTGATGATTCCTGCTGCTGTTTTTAGAATAATAGGAAAGTAGAAGAGCCTGATGTCCAAAAGAATGCACTTTTGTAGATTAAACCGTTGCTGCCCCTGGAATGACAACCGTCACTCTGTCAGGTTTTTTTCTTTTTTTCTCCGAAACCTGGAAAAGATATATAACCGGCGTGGGAATCTTTCCGATTTAATGGTGTGCAGCAACAGCCTTGAAGAAGGGAAAACCCTTTCTCCCACAACCGCGTTAGTTTGATGTACTTGTAGATGTTCTCAATAAATGTATCTTAATCTACCATCAAACGTGCATACTTCTGGACATGGGGCGCTCCTTCTTTCCTATTATTCCAAATCTACATGTGCAAATGACCTTAAGGCCCTATCTAAAAGGCAGATTCCAGACCCTAAGAGGGTTTACCACCAGTGTCCACCATTGTGCCCAATCGACTAGAGGGACATCTCCCTACCCACCTGCACAACCACCCACCTACAACCAGTGACTGATCCAGTCAGTCCAGCGTGGTCTTCAACTGCTGCCTTGTGAGTTGCATGACCCCACGAAAGTATTCCAGCTCCTAAGGCTGCATTCACATTGGTGTATAACCATGCTGCGAATCCAAACGACAAGAGTCTATTGATTCCTGCGACAGTAGGGTGTGACTTGGCATGCGATCTGCAAGTCGTATAGCATGCAAATCACATGCTAAATCGCACCTGATGTGACCGCAGTGTGAAAGGGGTAAAGTGTGTTGGAAACAAAAGCATTTGTGACCTTTTTAAGATTGATTTATTGATTTGATTTATTTATATATACATTTTTTTTTTCAGGTGGCCCTCTGGCAATGGTGGGCTCAGCCCTAATGGGAGGCATTTTGTTGGCTCTTATTGAAGGTGTTGGGATCCTCCTCACTCGCTACACAGCACCACAGTTTCAAAACCGTGAGTATACTAAAAGTACATGAAGCAGTCTGTAGCTGCAGTGCCGCATGGGCATCCTATACAGAGACAAATATGCATTTGAAAACAGCGGTCAAGTCATTTTAATGTCATAGGTTATGCAGGTACTAAAAATGAGCCCAAACTGCCACCTATATGTGCTGTTAAAATGCGGAGAATTTGATTCCCCCCCACTAGGTCCTTTACAGCAGTTTCGGACCCTGGCAGGGAGGGTTTGATAGAACTTCCTTGCCATTTCATTTAATCTACTGCAGCCATTAGGTCAAGTAAGTTCTATACACACTTCTGTGGAGAATCCACTAGATAGATGATGCCTGTGTTTTGAAAACTTTCTAATGGATTTTACATAGGGACATATGGGAGTACTAGAAGATTAACTATATATATATATATATATATATATATATATTCCATCCCTTACATATTTAAGAACTGGCAAACCACCGGAGCAGGCAGACGCCTGGAAGCCATCGTCGGGAACGAAGTCTTCCTTCCTTTTTTTTTTTTTGTTTTTTTTTTCTTTTTTCAGGTCGGTAGTGGCGGTGACGGCGGGCATCGTGATTGACATTGGATCTACTGTGGGGGACATTCTTTTATTTTTACCTTTTAATAAAGGACTTGTAAAAGACCACGTCCTGTCTTTTTTCACACTACACTTTTTTTGTGAATGAGTAGCGGTACCATGTACCCCATACTCATTCACATGGGGGGGGGGGGCCTGGGATCTGGGGGCCCCTTGCTAAAGGGGGCTTCCAGATTCCGACAAGCCCCCTGCCCGCAGACCCCCACAACCACCGGCCAAGGTTGTGGGGAAGAGGCCTTTGTCCCCATCAACATGGGGACAAGGTGCTTTGGGGGGGAGAGCCCTCCTGCCTCAAAGCACCCCCCCATGTTGAGGGCATGTGGCCTGGTATGTTTCAGGAGGGGGGGGGCGCGCTCGCTCGTCCACCATCACTTCCTCACCTGCTGGGCTTCATGCACGGATAAGGGTCTGGTATAATTTTGGCGTGCGAGTTCCCTTCAAAATCCATGCCAGACCCAGAGGGCTTGGTATAGATGGGAGGGGGGACCCCACGCTGTTTTTTTTTTTATTTATTATGGTGCCGGTTTTTAAATGTAATTACCGGGGTTTTTTTTTTTTTTTCACTATAGCTCAGAAATCAGCTGTCACTTTTCCCCCAGCTAAAAGATTTTTTTCTTTTAGTTTATTTCCCTGAGTTAATAAATCTCATACACAATTGCTTTTAATGTCAAAGCAATATGGCAACCTGGCAACGTTCAAAGCAATATGGTGTTCAGAATGCCTCCAAAACAGGTCCTTTCCTGATTGTGTGAACAAGTCTGCACTAAGATGCAATCCAGGCTTTATGCATCCTTTGCAACAACAATGTCCTTGGTGAGATACTTCCTTAGAGTTAATTTATTTCTAAAGGGGTGCAGACACAACCAAAGTTGAACCAGAGCTTCCCATTCAGAATCACTCTGCACAGAACATGGTCAAAGAACTATTCCTTCAGAACAAGTAGCTATCTGCAGCAAAGATTAACCCCTTCTCGTCTAAGGGTAAAACAAATCTTTGTGCCTAAGCAAAATTTAGCAACTTTGATATGTGTTGGTAAAATTGGCACATATCATCGCAACTACTTTGTACATCCAGGTGGATTATGGGACAAATTGGGCTTTCATTTGGTGGTTAATGGTAATGGGTATCCTCCTTTTTTTTTTTTTTTTTTTTTTTTTTTTTTTTCCCCAAGCTGTGTATTTCTTATTACCATAACCTACCACTAAAGAAAAAAACAAAATAAATTCTCCTGTTTCTGATGACCCACCATCCATTCAATCTGTGCCCAATCAGGCAAGCCCTTTCGCTACATAGGTGGTTGATCTAAAGGAAATTGTGCAGTTTGTAACGTGAGTAGTGAACGTTAATGAAATTGTACTGTAAGCCCCCGGTCACATCAAAGCCGATTTTGAAACTGCCGAATTCAGTTGCGATTTGCTAGGCATCTGACACAGATGTCTATGCAAATCGCAACAAAAGTAGTGCATTCACTACTTTAGAAATAGGTGCTGCTCCGACCAATTCAGAACCACACCGATATTAGCGGACAATGGGGTGTGACGTGGCATACAATTTGCAAGTCGCCTGGCATGCAAATTGCATGCCAAGTTGCACCCAAAGTGACCCGGGTGTAAAATCTGGCCAGTGGTAAGCTCAGGGACATATTTACCACAAGGAAAATTTGACACATTTCACCAAATAGCTGGACATACACTTTAGCCTTTGCCATTTTTTTTTTCTTTTGTCTGCAATGTATTCTTTTTAATAGATTTGTATTCTTGTATCTGCTGTTCATTGTACAAACCATCCTGCATGTGAAATATGGTCCTTTTCCCTTCGTGTGTCACTCTCTGTGTTCTGCAGCCAACCCTTTTGGAGAGGAGCCAGGCAATGTACCACACTGACTGTGACAGCATGTACAGCACCTGCTGAAACTGTTACCGCGGCACTTCACCATCCCTGCTGCTGATGGTGGAAGAGGAGTATGGAAAGGGTGCTCACCAACTGTTCCTGTTCTTTGTTAGAAATAAACAATCTTCCTTGTAAAACTGTGAGTTCTGTACTATGTACTGCTAGAAGCTGCAACACTACATAGCTGTTCATACACTATCATGCTTCTCTAGAAAGTCAACAATCAGGCCTCTGGTTACTAAGGCCAGTTTGGTTGAATATCAACTCTAATTGTCTTCTATGGGTTAATGCGCTTTTTACATTTTCCACATCAGCCTTTAGGTTTTGGGGCCAGTTTACACTACATGCATTTCAGTTGGGTTTTTTTTTTTCTACATCCAAAACGCACAGAAAGGTTATATGGTTGTCAATGTCATAGTTCACATCAGTGCTTGCAGTTCCAGTGCAATCTGGTTGCAGAAAAAAAAGTAGAACATGCTGCATTTTTTCTGCACAGAACTGTACTGGAATGCGGTAAATCGCATGAAGAACGCAGAAAAACACACTGGAACGCACATGTCCCTATTTAAATTGAAGAGAAAGTGGGGAAGGAATGCATAAAAAACATGCACTGAAACGCACCAGGATGCGGCAAAAATGCACATGTGGGAACGCATCTGGACTGTGTTTCTATAGTGTGAACTGGCCATTTAGGGCTAGTTCACACTAGATGCAGTCCAATGCGGTTTTTGTTTTTTTGTTTTTTTCCCCCTTGCACTTTTCACAGACTGTATATATCTATAGGTGGATCCATGTTTGATCAATACTTTGCAAATGAGTATTTTTGTTTTGATGTTTTAATACTTTTACACAAGGTATAATTTTATATATTCTATTATTATTATACAGTATTTATATAGCTCCAACAGTTTGCTCAGCACTGTACATTATAAAGGGAGATGGTACACGAGACAGTACAGAAACCATATGATTCAATACAATACACGAGGGGTTTGAGGGCCCTGCTCGTTGATTATTTATTTATTGGCAGCTGTTTTTTATTGCCAGCCATTTTTTTTATATTACCCAGTTTTTTGTTTTTTTTTTATTTTTGCCCAAAAGACTTAAATACTATGGTGTTCACTTCCACAGCTCCAGTTAGTACAGCTTCCCTGAATTTCCAAGTAGCGGAGTGCGTGCCTTTGTTTATTCACATGCGTTGCATAGAAGAAACATTGGAGGGAGGAGTTGGGAGCTTGGGAGAGACTTTCCACCCTAAGCTTTGGGGAAATGTGCTGCTATGGAGGCATGCAGTTTAGAGAAAGGAGTCAATGAGCTGGTACTCTAAGGTGGTTCTGAAGAACCCTATAAGGAGATGGAGCCACCTGAAAGGAAGTGAATTTAGACTGAGATAACACAACCACACACAACTGATACATGCATAAAACATGGCAAGTGCTATATGCTTCTTAACTTATAAGGGTTTGATATCATTTTCAAACTAGCAAGTACTTTCATTAAAATAGAACTAAACCCTCCTACTATTAAAATGAATAATTTTGTACTTAATTACCCAATTCGTGCCATTGTTTGCTTCTTTTAAGTATCCTTTTACAAGTATGTCCGTCCTTTTTTTTTTTTTTTTTTTTTTTTTTTTTTTTTTTTTAAATCTATAGACTTTCAGCAAAATACATAGTTGAGGTGCATATGAGAGAGCTGTTTTCACCTGCTAAAGGATTTGTAATTCTGTCCACCAATCCCTGAGATTTATGCAGCTCTGCCCCACAGCATCATCCTACCTGGCACTGCAAGAAATTGGATTTTCTTTTGCTACAGTTATGAAACACTTGCAGGCCTTGTCTCTTCCCCAGCCTGTGATTGGACAGTGAAAGAAGCAGCAGACTGAAAAGCTAATTTCTCTGTTACTCTGCTCTCTCCTCCTATCGACATCTCTGCAACTGGTTGGCTTCTTCTGCTGTCTCTCCCACTCTTTGCTGTGCAGAACAGGAAATGCAGGAGACTGATACCAACTCAGATTACGTAATTGGCACTGCTTTCATTTAGGAAAACATATTTTTATTAATGAATACAATGTTGCATTATTTGGGTATATTTTATTTGGCTTGTGTTCAGCTTTAAAAAATGTGTATTTTTGCACGTACCTGCTGCCACTTAATTTATATGCACCAATACTCCAGATGCAATAATAGAACTACCCTTCCCCCACATTCAAAGTAGATTGATTAAAGTGTGCAGGCATGATGGGAGGGAGAGGAGGCTGTGCCCTTGTGCACTTTAGTACATACCAGTGAGGTGTGCATTGGCATGTGTGGTCATAGTTTGATGCAGGAAGGACCCCCACAGGTGAGTCTTGCTCGTTTTAACCGATTGATGTTACCCAGCAACAGGAAGAAAGGATAGGCTTTCTGCACAATGACCGTAGAGGTGGAATTTGTGCAAAGAAAACCATGGGCAGTGAGTTTAGAGATTATATAAAAGGCAACATGTTTTGTTTTTTTTAATATATATATATATATATATATATATCTATAAAGAAAAAAAAAACTTCTCAGACTGAAGGTGCGCTAAGGACTCCAAGCAAGTGATTCAAAGCCTGTTCTAGTATACTTCAGCCAAGATTCAATATTTAGGGGTTTAATTATGAATGGCAAACAGACTGTTCACTTTGCAAGGACTTTTTCCCAGAGCTTGGTGAATGAGGGGATGCTCTGTTGACTTCCATCATCTCATCATGTGCAAGCAAAAATGCTGAGTTGTTGTTTTTTGTTTTTTTTTCCCCTCCCTTGCACGTGATTGGGTATTTTTTGGAAATCACCAAGAGCACTAAGCTAGGGAAATTTCCCTTGCAAACTACACAGCACTTAGTAAATCAACCCTTTAGTATTTAGCTATTTACAGGACTACCTGCTCACCACTCTAGTTGTTCGTCTCGGTATTGGTATACTCCACTGTACCCCCCCCCCTCTCCTTTTTGTTGGTAATGTGATGATCATGGAACACACCTGCTGGTGTGATAGGACATCCTGTCTGCTGATTCTCACATACAGCAATCCTGATGCAGTACATTGTCAAAATGAAGGTGTTTCTCACAGCCACCAATCGGAACCAAAACTGCATTGAAATGTTAAATGTGATTAGTGATGCAGAGAGAGAGAGGGGCTAAGTCACAGCGTAGGCTTATGAAGTGCATTCCCACTATGTTAAAAAGTAAAATAAATTCAGTTTCCACTGCTTGAAATTTTGTTCTTTTATTATATAAATGCAAATGTCCCGGTTTGACTTGAACCCCTTCCCATTTCATGCTGTCACCACATGGAAGAGAAATGTCACAAGGCCTGCGAAAGAAAATAATTTATTTGCGCAAGAAAGGTGAAGGCTACAAGATCAGCAAAGTTTTACTTATCAGTCAGAATACTGTAGCAAAAGTGATACAAAAACTTAACAAAGAAGAAACTGCAACCATCTCACAGAGATGTACAGGCCTTCCACGGAAGTTCACACCTTGACAGGAGTGTCTTCTGATGAGAAGGGTTGAATAAAATTGCGATGCTAGTTCACTGCAGTTAGCTAAAGAAGTAGAAAGCCAAACTGAGGTGATTGTGTCCTGTGAAACAAAATGGCGTACACTGTAGAGGAATGACACACATGGGTGTCGTTCATGAAGGAAGCCTCTCCATGCACAAAAAAAGCTTGCCTAGAGTTTTCCAAAACCTGTGCTGAAAAAGACTACTGGGAGTCTGTACCCTGGATTGATGAGACCAAGATAAATGTTTGTGGAACTGATGGCTTCAAAACTGTATGGAGTCGCAAAGTTGAGGAGCACAAAGAAAAATGCATGGTGCCTACAGTGAAACATGGTGGTGGCAGTGTCCTCCTGTGGGGCTGCATGAGTGCTGCTGGTGTCCTTACAAATCTACATGATTTGTAAGGACAGCACCAAGTCTTCTAGGCATGAAATTAATAAGTTGGCGACATATTGCAACATCTATCTTTTTCCATTCTTCAAGAATGACCACTTTTAGAGCCTGAATGCTGGATGGAGAGTGATGCTCAACTTGTCTCTTCAGAATTCCCCATAGGTGTTCGATTGGGTTCAGATCAGGAGACATACTTGGCCACTGAATCACTTTCACCCTGTTCTTCTTCTATTGCAACAGTTGCCTTAGATATGTGTTTTGGATCAATGTCATGTTGGAAATGTGCATGGCAAGATGGTAGCATCTTCTCTTTCAATATAGAGCAGTACATCTGTGAATTCATGATACCATCAATGAAATGCAGCTCCCTGACACCAGCAGCTCTCGTGCAGCCCCACACAAGGACATTACAAACAACATGTTTCACTGTAGGCACCATGCATTTTTCTTTGTACTCCTCACCTTTGCCATACAGTTTTGAAGCCATCAGTTCCAAAACATTTATCTTGCTCTCATCACTCATCTCATCCCAGTAGTCTTCTTTTTCATCATGGGCCCTGGCAAATTCTAGGTGGGCTTTTTCGTGTGTGGGCTTTAGGAAAGGCTTTCTTCGTGGATGACACTCATGCATGCCATTCCTCTGCAGTGTACACTGTATTGTGTTACCGGAAACAATCACCCCAGTTTGGCTTTCTACTTCTTTCCCTATCTTCTTAACCATCTCTCTGAGATGGTTGCTGTATCATCTTTGTTACATTTTTGTATCACTTTTGCTACAATATTCTGAGTGATAAGTAAAGCTTTGCTGATCTTCTTGTAGCCTTCACCTTTCTTGTGTAAAGAAATTATTTCTTTCTCAGGCCTTGTGATATTTCTCTTCCATGTGGTGACAGCATGAAATGGGAAGGGGTTTTCTTTGTTAAGTAATGCCCTTTTATAATCAGCTGTCGGCTGGACACCTGTTTAACAAGAATTCAACTACAGGTGAGTCTAATTTATTCATTAATTAGGATTTTTTGTGTAAAATTTAGCTTTGCTCCTAAAGCTGGCCATACATGGGTCGAATTCCGAAAGAATTTTCTTTAGAACGTCTTTTCTAAGAATTTAGGAAACAGCAATTTTCGTATGACCATCAAATTTGAGTGATTGGGCATGTTGGAAATTTTTTGAAGACTGAACGAATTTCGAATCCATCATGGGAGAATCGTGCAAGAAATATAAATAAAAAAAAGAAATGAGCATGAGCTGTGACCTGGAAAGAAAAGAAAATTCTTGGGCAAAAAAAATTATTTTCTGTAGTAACAGGAGGTGAAATTGAAAGCTTGGTTGAATTTCAAAATCAATGGTGGGCCATTGAATTACAAAACTCACTAAATTTCTTTTTTTCTAAAGAAAATTTGTTCCGAGTTTGATCCATGTATGGCCTGCATAAGACTTTCATTGGGGTGTATTCATTTTTGCAACATGGTCTTGAATGAATTTGTTAGGAAAAATACTTCTTTGTGTGCGCAAATTAACAAATCTTGTTTGCAATCAATGGCCCGCATTTGTGGGAGTATGTTGTAGTATAGCGTCCCATTAGAAAATGTATATTCTGAAAGGAACGTAAAGGTTTTCTGACAATTCTGTTGGGGTGTAGTCATTTATGATGAGCAGTGTATGTGTGTATATATAGTGAGGAACAGAAGTATTTGAACACCCTGCGATTTTGCAAGTTCTCCCACTTAGAAATCATGGAGGGGTCTGAAATTCACATTGCAGGTGCATTCCCACTCTGAGAGACAGAATTTAAAAAAAAAAAAATCAGGAAATCACATTTTATGATTTTTAAAGAATTTGTCTTGCACTGCTGAACATAAGTATTTGAACACCTGAGAAAATCAGTGTTAATATTTGGTACAGAAGCCTTTGTTTGCAATTACAGAGGTCAAACGTTTCCTGTAGTTCTTGACCAGGTTTGCACACACTGCAACAGGGATTTTGGCCCACTCCTCCACACAGATCTCCTCTAGGTCTGTCAGGTTTCGGGGCTGTCGCTGAGCAACACGGAGTTTCAGCTCCCTCCAAAGATGTTCTATTGGATTTAGGGCTGGAGACTGGCTAGGCCACTCCAGAACCTTGATATGCTTCTTACGGAGTCACTCCTTGGTTATCCTGGCTGTGTGCTTCGGGTCGTTGTCATATTGGAAGACCCAGCCACGACCCATCTTCAATGCTCTGACTGAGGGAAGGAGGTTGTTGTTCAAAATCTCACAATAAATGGCCCCATTCATCCTCTCCTTAATACAGTGCAGTCGTCCTGTCCCCTTAGCAGAAGAGCACCCCCAAAGCATGATGTTACCACCCCCATACTTCACAGTAGGGATGGTGTTCTTGGGATGCAACTCCTCCTTCTTTTTCCTCCAAACACGACGAGTGAAGTTTAGACCAAAAAGTTCTACTTTGGTCTCATCTGATCACATGACTTTCTCCCATGCCTCCTCTGGATCATACAGATGGTTATTGGCAAACTTCAGACGGGCCTGGACATGTGATGACTTGAGCAGGGGAACCTTCCATGTAATGCATGCTTTGAAACCATGACGGCGTTGTGCTCTACCGACAGTGACCTTTGAAACTGTGGTCCCAGCTCTCTTCATGTCATTGACCAGCTCCTCCCTTGTAGTTCTGGGCTGATTCCTCACCTTTTCTTATCAGTGATACCCCACAAGGTGAGATCTTGCATGGAGCCCTAGTCCGAGGGAGACTGACAGTCGTCATTAGCCTCTTCCATTTTCTAACAATTGCTCCAACAGTTAATCTATTTTTACCAAGCTGCTTGGCAATTGCCCCGTAGCCCTTTCCAGCCTTGTGGAGGTCCACAATTTTGTCTCTGTTGTCTTTTGACAGCTCTTTGGTCTTGCCCATGGTAGTAGTTGGTGTCTGACTGACTGTGGGGTGGACAGGTGTCTTTAAAGAGCTCAGACAGGTGCTACTAAGTTAGATTAATGAGTGGAGTAGAGATGGACTTTTTAAAGGCACAGTAACAGGTCTTTGAGAGCCAGAATTCTTGCTGTTTGTTAGGTGTTCAAATACTTATGTTCAGCAGTGCAAGACAAATAAATTCTTTACAAATCATACAATGTGATTTCCTGAATTTTTTTTTAAATTCTGTCTCTCAGAGTGGGAATGCACCTACAATGTGAATTTCAGACCCCTCCATGATTTCTAAGTGGGAGAACTTGCAAAATCGCAGGGTGTTCAAATACTTCTGTTCCTCACTGTATATTTATTTATTTGTGTGTGTGTGTATGTATATAAAATACGTACACACACACTTTTGCCAAGAGTACTGGGACACCTGCCTTTACACACACATGAACTTTCATGGCATCCCAGTCTTAGTCCGTAGGGTTCATTATTGAGTTGGCCCGCCCTTTACAATTATAACAGCTTCAATGCCTCTGGAAAGGCTGTCCACAAGGTTTAGGAATGTGTCTATGGCAATGTTTGACCATTCTTCCAGAAGCGCATTTGTGAGGTCAGGCACTGATGTCGGACAAAAAGTTCTGGTTCGCAGTCTCCACTCTAATGCATCCCAGAGGTGTTCTACTGGGTTGAGATCAGGACTCTGTGCAGGCCAGTCAAGTTCCTCCACCCCAAACTCGCTCATTCATGTATTTATGGACCTTGCTTTGTGCACTGGTACGCAGTCATTTTGGAATAGGAAAGGGCCATCCCCAAACTGTTCCCACAAAGTTGGGAGCATGAAATTGTCCAGAATGTCTTGGTATGCTGACGCCTTAAGAGTTCCCTTCACTGGAACGAAGGGGCCAAGCCCAACCCCTGAAAAACAACCCCACACAATAATCCCCCCTTCACCAAACTTTACACTTGGTACAATGTAGTTAGGCAAGTACCGTTCTGGCAACTGCAAAACCCAGACACATCCATCGTATTTCCAGACAGAGAAGCGTTATTGGTCACTGCAGAGAACACGTCTCCACTGCTCTAGAGTCCAGTGGCGGCATGCTTTACACTATAGCATCCGACGCTTTGCATTGCACTTGGTGATGTAGGGCTTGGATGCAGCTGCTCAGCCATGGAATCCCATTCCATGAAGCTCTCTATGCACTGTGGTTGTGCTAATCTGAAGGCCACACGACATTTGTAGGTCTTTAGCTATTGACCCTGCAGACAGTTGGCGATTTCTGTGCACTGTGCACTTCTGCATGTGCTGACCCCTCTCTGTTATTTTACGTGGCCTACCACTTTGTGGCTGATTTGCTGTTGTTCCCAGTTGCTTCCACTTTGTTATAATACCACTATCAGTGGAGCGTGGAATATTTAGTAGCAAGGTAATGTCACGGATGGACTTATTGCACAGGTGACAACCTATCACGGTATCACGCTTGAATTCACTGAGCTCCTGAGAGTGACCCATTCTTTCACAAATGTTTGTAGAAGCAGTCTGCATGGGTGCTTGATTTTATATCTCTAAAATAATAATTAAATCTGCGCTATGGTCTATAATAAATTAAGTGGATATAATCCATGTAAGCAGCCAACACAATATTGCAGGTTATTATATATAAAAAGGGCAGCGCTAAGATTAAAAATTCAAAAACATGATAAACACAACAAAAGTCCAATCCAGAAGGCTTGAAACATATGAGAGGAAAGTTCATCAATGAAGGATCCACAACAATCCTGTAGATTCCCATGAAGTCACCAAGAGGAAAAGAAGCTCCTTCACCAGCACCAAACACACTGCCTCTTACCGGATAATATTGACCCCCCAATTAAGGAAAGGGCAATGCAAGATTTGTGCATCCCAGAAGCAAAACAATAAGCTTCTGAACTTCTTTGAATCCTGGTCTTCAATATAAAGTGACTCTGGGATGGACCTAAAATGAATATTATCCTCATAGAGGACAATCCAATTCAAAGGTAAAAAGGAATCCTCATAGTGTAGTATTTTGAGAAAGTTTAATGCCTCAACTGTAATAAAACATGTACATCATAAATCATAAAAAACAGCATGTCACCATATCCATTGGTGGTTTGTTTCCATCCAACAGGATGGCCGCCACGTTCCGGTGCACGATGATGTCATACGCTCCAACTCCTCCCTATGCGTTTCATCATCAATGATGTTGTCTGGGGCATTGATTTTATAAGCCTGTGGCCATGGATGTGATAGGAACACCTGCATCCGATGATTTGGAGGGGTTTCCCAATACTTTTGCCGATATAGTGTGTATATTAGAATCAATTTAAATCCAAATTTCTATACCAAAAATAGGAGATTTACTAGAAGCTGATTGGCTACCATACACAGCTGCACCAAATTTTGAGTGCTCCAGTTATAGTAATTCTCCCCCACAATTTTTTCAAAAAGCCAATGTTCACGATTGCTGAAGTTCTTATTCATGAATAAATAAGTATGGTTTTTCCTGACTGAGGATCACATTAAGGCCTCTTTCACACAGGTGGACGGATTGGGTCCACCTGTCAGTTTTTTTTAAGTGGACCCAATCAGAACTTCCATTGTCCTCTATGGAGCAGCAGGTGTAAACAGACGTGTCCGTTTACACCTGCTGACATCTGATCTGATCCTACCCACTAAAAAGAGATGGATGGGCATCTGTTTCCCATCTGTCTAGTGCAGGGGTGTCAAACTGTTGATCCTCCAGCTGTTGAGAAACTACAAGTACCATCATGCCTCTACCTTTTGGGAGTCATGCTTTTAACTGTCAGTCTTGCAATGCCTCATGGGACTTGTAGTTTGGCAACAGCTGGGGGGCCGCCAGTTTGACACCTGTGGTCTAGCGGATTGGATCACGTGGCCGTTGGGTGTAAACGAACACATGGTCCATTTACATCCGACTGCCCCATAGAGAACAGCAGCCTGTGTCCGTGTCTACTCTGCACAAGCGGAGTGGACACAGACCTGTCATCCACCTGCTCAGTGGGGATCAGCGGACCTGTTAATATTGAAACCCGGAAGAAAGCTAGCATAGCTTGTTTCCCTGTTTGGAAATACCGCAATGTTAGAATTGGAGGCTGCCAATTGACTCCTGGGATTGATGACACATATATCCTAGGAGCCAACGGGAGACCGAATATGATGTACCTCGCTGCGGCGAGCTACAGTGAAAGTGGACCTGACCAAAAAAGTAATTAGCTCTGGAAAAAAAAAAACATTCTGATGATTAATGGCAATGTGATCAGCAACAGGGGTTGGGGACAGCTAAACTTACAAAAGTGTGTGGAACTCAGAGTTCAAGAGAAATGGCCGTGCAAGCCCTGACAGTACTTTGGAATAATGCAATAGAAATGATGTATTGATCACGCTGTGCTGACATCCATCTCCATTTCTCCACTGTAAACATAAGAGTCTGAAAATGTGTCCAGAATGGTCAGCTGCTCTCATTTAAAGTCAAAGTCCAGTAAAACAACTCAATCTGGTGTAATATTTAAATTGAAAAACACAGTATTGCCTTGTGAATGCCTGTCAGCTGTGTCTCCACCGCTCTCTGAAAAGTGATTATAATGCGGATCATTCTTCAGAGAACAACAAAGGTTTAAATGAACCACAAGTAATTACTGGAGCCCATATAAAAACAGATTAAGGTACTCTTTGAAATATTTTTAATAAATATATAAATAGAATTATTTTATATCTGCATCATGGCTCTGTGCACAATACTGTTAATGGAACACCCTGCAATCTACTACTCTTCTAATCTTTCCCCTTAGAGTGTACGTATTGCCAAAACCTTTTTTTGTTTTAGCGTGGGTAAAGCAGAGGAACAATTAAAATGACTATTATTTTTTGCTGTCTGTGTCCCACGGGGGGAGATTTCCACTTTTTTTTAATAAGAAATGTGATGTAATCTCCCCAAATTGGAGAGAACTTGTCTGACTGATGGTCTATCATGGTTTTTTCGAAGTGCTTTGAGTCTTAATAAACAGCTTGGTTGTTTTGTATTTCTTGCTGACTGCCTCATTCATGTACGTGCATTTATCTTTTTTATGCTTGTACCCTATACAGGGGTGGACTGACAACTCATGGGGCCCCCGGGCAATAGGGGATCATGGGGCCCCTGTGTCCTTGCTCACACTCCAACCACACCCAAAAAAGCCTATGAAAGGTACCAGGGACATCTCATGGGGCCCCTACTGACCCCAGGCCCTTGGGCAGTGCCCGAGTTCCCCAATGGTCAGTCCGCCTCTGAGCCTATAATACTGTTATTCACCTATGTGCCTTTTTCTTGGGGTGTTTTATTCCTCAAGAGGTTACATTGTTCTTGTTGTCTATCCCTTAATAAAAAAAGTTTGTAAAAAAAATAAAAAATTGGAGAGAACTTCAGTTTTAGTTATCCCTGAACATCTTTGCTCCTATTAACCCCTAGACACTGAGAGCACACAAATTTGCGGCCTCTCGGCGTCTGGGCCTTGTGTGCAATTAGAAAATACATATGTGCTGAGAGCACATGGCCTGGGAGCTCCCAGCACATATGTCAGTCACTCACTGAACGGTCCCGATCTCCCCTTGCGATCGAGACCTTTTCCGATCATGTGACCGCCATGACAGCGAATCACGGCAGTCACATGACCCTAAAACCCTGCTCCGCCTCTGACTCTTAAAGGGCCGTGAGGCGTCGGCTCAAAGGGGTTGAATTATTTACCCTCAATACCTAGTCTGGTAACAACTCTAAAATTTTGGATTTTCCCTCATTTATTATCTCAGTGACAGTGTCACCAGGATGAAAAGAGAAGTCAGTCTCCCGAGCAAGGACAAAGACAGCAATACAAACCTTATTAATATGGATTCAATAAAATAAAAAACTTTAGGTATCACAACTGTATATGTAAAAAGAATTGTACATAAATACCATTTTACAAAATATGTGCTTCTACTGTAAGCCAGAAAAGACCACAATAAAATAAAAACACTTAATGAAAAAAAAAACCTACTTTAAGAGAGCCCCTTATATAAAACCTAATATTCCACGTGAACTTGCATGTAGAATGTTATATCAAAATTATATCTTTGTCAGAAGGATGTCCCTAGAGGATCACAGTTAGGTAAGCATAACGCATAAATCATACTTTCAGGATTCCCAGAGGAATTTGCATCATTCTTGGTTATAATGTCAAGAGACAAATGTGCAAAGACAGCACATAATAAATTAGTTCCAATGCTGCATTTTTCTATCACAATACAAAGCCAAAGCTTCACCTCTTACATGTAATACCAATTATGTATAACAAAAGTATGTTAAAGTTCTTTACAGTATTGCAAGGCACACCACAATACATCACCCAACTGCAGTTCCTTAGAAATAACATGTCATCCAAATACCAAAAATGTTCCGCCTAAAAGAGCAGAGATGGTCACTTCTGTGGTCCATGAGGCATCCAAAGGGCTCAACTGGGGCTAAAAAAGCACCACGTGTGTAATGGGATTTGTCATTGCAATGACAAGTTTTTCAGAGAACGCGACTTGTGTTTCCAAATTCTCTTAGGAATCATGAAAGGAAGACTTCTACAATAAACTAACCTACTTGGGATCGACTGAGGAGGTATACAGTCATCCATGGGAATTTCTACAAAGAGTTCAGCATTGGAGTGAATATAAATTATTGTAATATTGGACGTAACATTAAAACAGTATTAAACCCAAAACAAGATGTAATACCTGTATATAGCAGATTACCAATTTTTAGATGTGGTGGCTGCATTTTTTTCTCTTTATTTTCCACCTGTTGATCCTGACAGTGATGGGAGTCACTTTGGGTGGGGGGCTCATGGAACCCAGCTTACTTTGCAGAGGTTGGGAGACCACTGTCTCAGCTCCTCATATCCCTCTTTTGTGCAAGTCACCCTGTGTCTCTTAGGGGCACAGGGTGACTAATTGACGCTGAGAATGTGGTTGGAATTACTTCAGATGGGACAGTAATATTTATCAGCCATATGAAGACTATTCCTGGTTGTTGATTCTGAACTAGACATGTGAATTGAAAGAGCTGATCACGCTGGCCTCTCCTGTACTCCAGTGTAGGAGCCGGACCGTCTGCTCTGTAGTGAGATCCTAATTCATCAAACCATTGTCTAGGTGTGAATTCCCATTCACCTTTTGTTTCAGTCATCCAGCTAGCTAACCTAATTAACTTACTGTTTAGATTGTTAAGTCTATTTCTGTATATAGCTGTGTTTGCATATGATTGGGCAGCACAGTGGCTAAGTGGTTAGCACTTCTGCCTGGCAGTACTAGGGTCGCCGGTTCAAATCCCAACCACGGCACCACCTGCCTGGAGTTTGCATGTTCTCCCTGTGCCTGTGTGGGTTTCCTCCAGGTACTCCAGTTTCCTCCCACACTCCAAAGACATGCTGGTAGGTCAATTGGCTCCTGTCTAGATTGGCCCTAGTATGTGTATGTATGAATGTGAGTTAGGGACCTTAGATTGTACACCCCTTGAGGGTTAGGGACTGATGTGAATGCACAATATATATGTAAAAGCACTGCGTAAATTGATGGCGCTATATAAGTACCTGAAATAAATAAATATGATCCTGTGATCAGTGTCAGTGTGTACTGTATGAAAAACCCATTTGAGTTTGAAATAAAGAGTTCCATGTTCAGACAGACTGGTGTCGTCTAGTCTTGTATGGTCGGCTGTGGTGTCTGTTGTCTGTGTTCAGATGGGGATGCGGTATTCTAACGGAAGTACTCAAGAGCAGTCTGGGGCGGTTCCGTTACATTGACAGTCTTTTTTGTTTTTTTTTGTTTTTTTTTTGCTGTTCCTTTAACAGACCAAGCTATCCAGTAAAAATGGCAGTTAGAGCGTTGAAATAAACTAACACTGAAAGGGGTGTTTAAAATGGTCAAAATGTATTCATTTATGTAAAAAGGAAATACATTTGTTGCTAGAGTTCAGCTTTAGTTTGTTAGACAAGTCCATCGAAATCTACTAGTGCATCTAACACTACACTCTCCCTAGGCTGACAATGCCTAATGTGGCTCCTCCATCTAGAATGGAGTCACCATAAGATTGGACGTTTGTTACTGGCCAGATCACCAGGTGAAAATAAAGGGGGAAAAAAAGCCTTAAAAATGCATCTGCCACATTTAAAGATTGGTAAGCTGCAATACATATATTTCATCTTGCTTTTTGTGTTTAACACCACTCCAACAACTTTTTGTTGTATGTGCAGTATGTCTAGCACTTGGTCAATTGTGGCCCCAATGATGTGATGAACTGTGACTAGATTTGTGTAAATCGTTTTGTTATGAATTAAAATTCAGACAAAATGTATATTATTTGGGAATTCGGATGTATCCAAATTTCCGAATCACAATAGTGACGAATTTCAACAAATCTGAAATAAATTATAACAAAAAGGATTATCCAAATTTGAATGTGAATTTGAAATGGAAACATATTTCAATGAGTAAGGTATAAAAGTGAAATAAGAATATGATTCCTACTTAGACTGCTTTATAGAATAGAATAAAAAGAATGTAAAAGACTAGAATAGAATATAAAGAAATAGAATAAAACAAAATAGAAAATAAAAGATTAGAATTGAATAAAATAGAATAGAAAATAAAAACGGAAAATGAATAAAATAAAAAAGAATAGAATAGAAAAGAATAGAATGTATAGAGCCGTCTCCTGAAATTCACATTTTTAATCTATTTGAAAATAACGAGTATACAAAACAAATCCAGATATACAAAACAAATTCCAAAAACAAATCATTCTAATATAACGAATATGACAAAATTAAATTAACTTACTGAAAGGCTCCGAAACTAAACAAAACACATTTTTCCATCGTGGACATCTCTAACTGTGACTCATTAAGTGCTGATATATGACTTGAGTTGCATCTGAGTCTCCCTCATATAATGAAGAGGACTGTTTATTATTTATTACAGGTACTTATATAGCACTGTCAATTTACACAGCGCTGTACATATATATTGTACATTCACTTCAGTCCCTGACCCTCAAGGTGCGTACAGTCTAAGGTCCCTAATGTACATTCATACATACACATACTAGGGCCTATTTAGACAGGATTCAATTAATCTACCAGCATGTCTTTGGAGTGTGAGAGGAAACTGGAGTACCTGGAGGAAACCCACACAGGCACAGGGAGAACATGCAAACTTCAGGCAGGTGGTGCCGTGGTTGGGATTTGAACCAACGACCCGAGTACTGCCAGGTGGAAGTGCTAACCATTATAGCCGCTGTGCTGCTTCTAACGCTGAACTTCATCGAAAAAGGGAACTTTCTGCTTTTCCACATCCCTCCCCCCCCCCCCCTTCAACTTTTGCCACTTTATTTGTTTTTTGATCAGAGGTTCAACCCCACTGTCTTTGCCTGCAGCATTCTGGAACATGCCACAGGCCCCAAAAGGCTGCAGGACCATTTACAAAGCCCTTCCAATGCACAATTCCCACAGCACACGCTCTTGGAAATATGGCTGTATATGTAAATAGGTGCTGCAACCTTTGGCTGGAACTGAAGACAGTCAAAGTGAAGACAGTCACCTTCATACCGTCGATCTCCAGAGTGGGTCCAAAGCTTTATTCAGCAGTCACATTGTTACAGCAGAAGCAAAGTTTCTGAGCCTCGCAGGACATGTGCCTGATGAAGGGGTCCTGTAAGGCTCCAAAATGATGCTTCTTCTGTAATATTACGATCCCTGAATAAATCTTTGGAGCCACTCTGGTGTTGTTTTCACATTCCCAAAGGGCAGCGCAGCTCACACATGCGCAGTGGGGAAGCGGCAAGGAGTCCCAGTCGGCTTCCCATGTCAGGGACCAGAAGACTGGTGAAGAACTGGCCTGGGTGAGGATGGCGCTGGATCCTTGGACAGACAAGTGTCCTGTTATAAGTTAGTAGCTACAATATTTTGTAGCTGCTGACTTTTCATTTTTTTTTCTTTCTAGGGTGATGATCCTCTTTAAAATTGCTTTACTCGGGTTTTTTGCGATTCGCTCAGGACTACTGTGATCTTAATTTAGGGGCTATATGATCACGTGTTTACATCTGCCAAACTACAACCTAGGATTCTCAACTCATATATAGTTTGACTAAGTGATTCTCATGCCAGATATCTTTTCCATCACACTATGATTATAATCTCATAGTGGGACAAATATATTTGGGGCATTTACCCGCTTATCACCCTTTAGGATGCATCCAGAACTGAGGACTTGTTCGTAAGAAACTCCTACATTCTATGATAGATCACAGTAACAAATAATTGATATTTCATGTAAGAGGTGAAGATTCATCTTTGCTATTTGCTGGAAAAAAATGCAGCATTGGAACTAATTAATTATGTGCCGTCTTTGCATATTTGTCTCTTGATATTATAACTGGGAATGATCCAAATTCCATTGGGGATCCTGAAAGGAAGATTTATGCATTATATTTACCTACTTGTGATTGCCTGGGGACATATTTCTGACAAGGATATAAGAAATAACAACTTTCTACATACCAGGGTATGTGGATGATTATGACCTAAATAAGGGGCTCTTAAAGTGTGCCTTTTTTCATTTATGATGTCTTTTTGGATACTAGTAGAAGAGTGTTATAGGAAATATTCATGACAGAGGATGTAATCCTGTACTCTAAAAATCTAAAACTGGAAGAAAAAAAAAAAAAAAGGTTTTGCCTTTAGATACACTTTGAGGACTATGTATAAAACATTTGTTGGACAATTGACACATATGTGTAGGCTGCACAGATTTTGCCTGAAATTTCTGTAATAGATCAATTCCTTAGTATTGTCTTCTCCATCTCGGGGCCAAAATGCAGCATAATATTCTGAAATACCTCAATGGGTAAATATACTGCATTTTGGCTTCCAGATGCAGCTGACAATCATAGGAATTAATCTAATACAGAAATTACTGCCCTGCAGGAATGTGTGTGACGTTCATCCAGCAAATGTTTTATGAAGAGACCCCTTTAGGAATTATATTCAACACAGACATAAGTGGTTGGGAAAACAAACAGAAGATTAAAAATTAAGTACAATTTAAAGTAATTACACATCAGAGGCCTTGGTTTGTGTATATTTTTGTAGCGATTGTTTCAAGTACTTACACGCATAATTACATTATTTAATAATTGCTTTCACATTGGCTGGGTATTAGTAGAAATCTTTGTCGAAAACCCGCCGTAGGTCATCGGACTCCAATACACCAGGCTGCACTTTCACCTCTGTCCCGGGGTGGGGGTGGGGTCACATGACCGTTGTACCTGTGCTACTGGGACCTTGAACCTCTACATGGTGTGGGGAGGTATACAATCATCTGCAGGAATTGCTCCAATGAGTTCAGTATCTGGGGTGAATCTGAAATACGAAAACGGAATGTGTATAGTTCTTTTATCAAAACTTAGACTAAAGCTACAAGGGCAAATTTAATAGCTCAATAACACTTCTAAAATTGCCTGCAAGTGAGCATGGAAGAGTAGCAACTGATGGAACTGATGGAAAAGTAGAGACTGATGGAACTGATGGAAGATTTGCAACTGATGGAAGAGTAGCGACTGATGGAACTGATGGAAGAGTAGATGGAAGAATAGCAACTGATGGAAGAGTTGGAACTGATGGAAGAGTAGTGACTGATGGAACTGATGGAAGAGTAGCGACTGATTGAAGAGTAGTGACTGATGGAAGAGTAGTGACTGATGGAACTGATGGAAGAGTAGATGGAAGAATAGCAACTGATGGAAGAGTAGCAACTGATGGAACTGATGGAAGAGTAGTGACTGATGGAACTGATGGAAGAGTAGCGACTGATTGAAGAGTAGTGACTGATGGAACTGAGGGAAGAGTAGCGACTGATTGAAGAGTAGTGACTGATGGAACTGAGGGAAGAGTAGTGACTGATGGAACTGATGGAAGAGTAGCGACTGATTGAAGAGTAGCAACTGATAGAACTGATGGAAGAGTAGTGACTGATGGAAGAGTAGCAACTGATGGAAGAGTAGCAACTGGTGGAAGAGTAGTGACTGATGGAACTGATGGAAGAAAAAGTGACTGATGGAACTGATGGAAGAGTAGCGACTGATTGAAGAGTAGTGACTGATGGAACTGATGGAAGAGTAGTGACTGATGGAACTGATGGAAGAGTAGCGACTGATTGAAGAGTAGTGACTGATGGAACTGATGGAAGAGTAGTGACTGATGGAACTGATGGAAGAGTAGCAACTGATGGAAGAGTAGTGACTGATGGAACTGATGGAAGAAAAGTGACTGATGGAACTGATGGAAGAGTAGCGACTGATTGAAGAGTAGCGACTGATAGAACTGATGGAATAGTAGTGACTGATGGAACTGATGGAAGAATAGCGACTGATGGAAGAGTAGCAACTGATGGAACTGATGGAAGAGTAGCAACTGATGGAACTGATGGAAGAGTAGCAACTGATTGAAGAGTAGCGACTGATAGAACTGATGGAAGAGTAGTGACTGATGGAACTGATGGAAGAGTAGTGACTGATGGAACTGATGGAAGAGTAGTGACTGATGGAAGAGTAGCAACTGATGGAACTGATGGAAGAGTAGCGACTGATGAAACTGATGGAAAAGCAGCGACTGATTGCTCACTGATAAAACACATGGCTTCTTATGGTGTAAATTGCACAACAGCATGGAACAATAAACTGCAGTATGGCGTGATTGAGCACAATTAACTGTTCTTACACACTATCATGTAACTTAAACCTTAGGCAGCTATTTGTTGCTTTCATGAATTTTTTTTCCTGGCCTGAAGAAAACAGCAGCAGGTAATACTGTAAGAAAACGCATTCACATCATCACTCTGCTCTCTTCCACTGTCAGCAAGAGCTAAGGGTTAGTTTCTGTGTCAGTGGGCTTTTGCTTGCATTAGACAGGTTTTGCATTCCTATACAAGTCTGAAAATGCAACACCTACTAGAAGGAGCTCAGCTGCAGGTCAAATGCACCTGTCGATGATTTCTGAACTTTAGAATCATCCCAAACTGATGTCTTTGATACAAGCCCAAAGACTGACAGTACTCTGCAATGTAGCTAACCCTGGCTGACTCACAGTGCTACTCTTCCCTTTCCTAGTCTGAGACTTGCTATTTGGGAGATTACCTGAGCTCATATAAAGACAGATTCAAAAATGTATAATAGATGAGTTTAAAAAATGCATTTAATGATTTTTAAAGAAAATATCTGCCTGGAATTGGGTGGTGTGCAAGAGGAGTTTTTAGTAAAAATCCCATCGGTAGTTCGATCAGCAGAGGTGCCCAGAATAGGATGTATAAATATAGGCAGGAGTCATTGACTTTACTTGAACAAAACGTTTCTGTAATTCACCAAATAACTTGCATTTTGTGGCTAAACTTGCCACTTTCTCAATTCAGGGTGAAACCAAACAACAGATCTGTGGTTAAAGATTACATAGGTTATATGTTTTTTTTTTTTTAACATAATGTGTAATATATATATATATATATATATGTCATGGTCAAAAATATTGGCACCCCTGCATTTCTGTCAGATAATGCATCACTTCGCCCAGAAAATTGTTGCAATTACAAATATTTCGGCATTCTCATGTTTACTTCTTTTGTTTGTATTGGTATGACACAAAAAAGTGGAAAAACAACAAAGCCAAATCTGACACATTCCACACAAAACCCCAAAAATGGACTGGACCAAATGATTGGCACCTTCTCAAAATTGTAAGAAATAATTGCATTCCAAGTTTGTGATGCTCCTGTAATTTGTAATTAAACTTGTCTGTATCAATTAACAGGTGCTGACAATATAGAAATCACACTGGCAACCAGTTAAAATGGTGAAAAATTGACTCAACCTTTCTGTTGTGTGTCTCTATGTGCCACATGGAGCATGGAGAAGAGAAAAAGCAGCAAAGAATTGTCTGAGGATTTGCGAACAAAAATTGTGGAAAAGCATGGACAATCTCAAGGTTACAAATTTATTTCCAGAGATTTTAATGTTCCTATGTCCATTGTGTGCAACATTGTCAGGAAGTTTACAGCCCATGGCACTGTAGTTAATCCTCCTGGGCATGGCCGAAAGACAAAAATTGATCAAAGATTGCAAAGAAGGATTGATCGCATGGTGGACATCAATCAACTTCCAGACAAATTCAAGCTGACCTTCAGGCACAGGGTACAACCATGCCAGCTTGCACTTTATGTCACCATCTGAATGAAAAGGGGCGCTATGGTAGGAGACCCAGGAGGACCCCACTGCTGACACAGAAATATTAAATATCAGATTGGAGTTTGCCAAAACTTACCTGAGGAAGCCAAAATCCTTTTGGGAGAATGTGCTGTTGACAGACAAAACAAAATGACAGCTTTTTGGTAAAGCCCATCATTCTACTGTTTTCAGAAAAAGAAATGATGCCTTTAAAGAAAAGAATACAGTCCCTACAGTCAAACATGGTGGAAGTTCACTTATGTCTTGGGCAGGGGCGGACTGACAACTCATGGGGCCCCCGGGCAATAGGTAATCATGGGGCCCCTGTGTCCTCGCCCACACTCAAACCACACCCAAAAAAGCCTATGAAGGGTACCAGGGGCATTTCATGGGGCCCCCTACTTACCCCGGGCCCTCAGGGCATTGCCCGAGCACCTAAATGGTCAGTCCGCCCCTGGTCTTGGGGTTGCTTTGCTGCTTCAGGCACTGGATGTCTTAACCGTGTGCATGGCATTATGAAATCTGAAGACTAACAAAGAATTCTGGGGTCCAATGTAGGGCTCAGTGTCAGAAAGTTGGGTCTCCATCAGAGGTCATGGATCTTACAGCAGGACAATGACCCAAAGCACACGTCAAAAAGCACCCAGAAATGGTTTCAGACAAAGAGTACTGAAATGGACAGCAAGGAGTCCAGAATCCCATCTGAGAGATCTGGAGCAGTTGGCGAAAGAAGAGTGGTCCAAAATTCCAGTAGAGAGGTGGAAGAAGCTCATTGGTGGTTACAGGAAGCAAATTTTTTCAGTTATTTTTTCCAAGGGGTGTGCTACCAAATATTAAATTGAGGGTGCCAATAATTTTGTCCAGTCCATTTTTGGGGTTTTGCATGGAATGTATCAGATTTGGCTTTTTGTTTCTCTACTTTTTTGTGAAATACCAATACAAACAAAAGAAACAAACATGAGAGTGCCTAAACATTTGTAATTTTCTGGGTGAAGTGGTGCATTATCTGACAGAAATGCAGGGGCCATGACTGTATAAACATACATACAGTAGTATGTATGTGTGTGTGTGTATATATATACTGTATATATATATTGTGACAGTGTGGCGATCTGTCACGATGTTGAAAGGTCATTTCACCCGGGATTCTCAACAAGGCAGGTTGATGGGCTCCAGGGTACGTGTTTGATACAGAGGAAAGTGGCTTTTCACTTTCCTCATTTCTTTGTAAGGTCCATTTTGGGACCTGGAGCCTGGAGATTTCAAAGCAATTTGGGAGGGATGAAATCTCCAATCCTGGGACCAGGTTTTGGGAATGGCCAGGAGACTGATTGCAAAGGTGTGTGCAGGCCTTTTCATAGAGGCCGGGCCATGATTCTGGTCTCCACCCCGACAGACAGGAGTCAGGAGGGCTCCACCCCGGCAGACAGGAGGTCTCTGCCTTGGAGTCAGGAGGGCTTCACCAAGGAGAGGTGGAAGCCAGACTAGCTGTGTGCTACTGGCTAGCTGTGTGCGGAAAAGCCATTTCGGAAAGAGTCTGCAGGAGACAGACTTTAGCCTGAAGAGGAACATTGTTATTATCTGAGAGAGCCAGCAGGCTGAATTTTGTTTCATGTGTGTGATGGTGGATACCCCTGCGTGGGAAGCTTTCTGGAACTTTTTATTTAAATAAAAGTGGGCTAAAACAGCCCTTAAAAAAAAGAAGCAAGTTGCTGTGTGCTTTAAAAAGCTCTACCATTTAAAGCGAGTTCTCACAATATATATATATATATATATATATATATATATATACATACATACATTTTTTTTAATTATTAATTCATTTGTAAAAAAAATGGTATGTTCAGGTGGAATCATGAGAGAGAGAGTACTCAGATGTATAAGATGAGTAATGAAAATGGAGAAATACAGATTCAGAAAGGTAAATATGCCAGTAATAGGGTATGGTTGAGATAGCAACATGGTTACATAAGGTACATGGGATTTATCACATGATCTATATAAAATGAAAAATAATAAATGATACATATGATTAGATATAATATGATCACAAGAACAAGTAGTCTGGAGTCTAGAATTCTAGATGGTAACTGCGCCAGTAACAGGGTATGGATAGGATTGTAACATGGTGAGAATATTGATATAGGGTAAGAGGTGTCAGTGATTAAATGATGTCATACTGGGGGAAAATATCCTTTATGGCCACTAGATGGAGTACCAGTTTAGGATCAATGTAATAAGAAATGCCATAAAAAGGCTACTTTTTTTCATGGTCATATTATATTTGATCATACCATGCAAAATAATAGACGTGCTTTTTGTTACATAACAAATCAATTTTCGTTCAAAAAATTTGATTTTCTGAGATTCGGATGTATAGGAATCTCCGAATGGATATAGTAACCAATGTAAAAGAATCCAAAAAAGGTTATAACAAAATGAATGAATGCATTCCTTTCATTTGGATGATATTACATGATGCAACAGCAGTTCAGACCCATGGGGAAATAAATTTAATTTCCAAATTCGTTTGATAATTCAGATTCGAGTAAAGTTTTGGTTTAAATTGAATTTGTAATTGTCACAGTCAGTCAGTTCAATTCCATGGGCTAATGCAATTTTTAAGTTTTAAAAATTTGGTGTAGCAAAGAGAAAGTCCATGTTCCGTACATCATAACATGATCCCCATGATTAAGTTCTGAGGGGCAGAGCAAAATGTGTTGAGGGCGTGGCCAGGGGCGGACTGACAACTCATAGGTCCCCTGGGCAATAGGGGATCATGGGGCCCAAAAAAGCCTATGAAAAAGGTACCAGGGGCATCTCATGGGGCCCCCTACTGACCCCGGGCCCTCGGGCAGTGCCCGAGTTTCTAAATGGTCAGTCCGCCCCTAGGTGTGGCCTAGCTGGAGCCGAGGCTGCCATTCACTCCTTCCACATAGGTCTGTTATGATGTGCGGCACATAGACTTTTTCTTTGCTACACTGAAGTTTGGAGCCAAGACAAGCTTCTTTCCTGGCCAGTGTTGGTCCAGAACGGTCAGCTATGGACCAGCACCTCTAGCCTGAGCGGCACCCATTATTTGCTTTAAGGTCACAGTGAAAAATTTGGTGCCGCCTAATTTTGAATTATTCACTCCGTTGCATCCGAAAATATCAATTCCTTCTGAATAGTTTTGATATATAAATAACAAATCCACCTGAAATATTGAATTTGAAAACTAATATATAGCAATCTTTGGAAAATAATTTTTTTAATTCACCCCGACCAACGAATATATGAAACAAATGCAGAATATAATGAAATGAATACCCAAAATGAATTGGTTCAATGTAACAAATATCACAAAACAAAATTCTTCAATGAACGAATGCATCCAAAACTAAATGAAAATCTCCAGCGTGCACGTCTATTAAATAATGAATTTTTTATACATTCCATATAGATCATGTGATAAATAACATGTACCTTATGTAACCATGTTGCCATACCCTATTATTGGTGCATTCACCTTTCTGAATTTTTATTTCTAATTTTTATTTCTCATCTTATACATCTGATTACTCTCTCATGTGATTATACTGATAATATCAATTTTATAATTTTTTTTATATGATATATACACACTCAACAGCCACTTTATTAGTTACACCTGTTCTATTGCTTGGTTACACAAATGGCTAATCAGCCAGTCACATCCAAAAACGTAAAGGTATTTTATTGGGATTTTATATGATAGACCAACACAAAGTGGCACATAATTGTGAAGTGGAAGGAAAATGATAAATGGTTTTCAAATTTTTTTTACAAATAAATATATGAAAAGTGTGGCGTGCATTTACATTCAGCCCACTTTACTCTGATACCCCTAACTAAAATCTAGTGGAACCAATTGCCTTCAGAAGTCACCTAATTAGTAAATAGAATCCACCTGTGTGTAATTTAATTTCAGTATAAATCCAGCTTTTCTGTGCCCTCAAAGCCCTCAGAGGTTTGTTAGAGAACATTAGGGAACAAACAGCATCATGAAGGCCAAGGAACACACCAGATAGGTCAGGGATAAAGTCATGAAGAAGTCTAAAGCAGGGTTAGGTTATAAAAAAATATCCCCAGCTTTGAACATCTCACAGAGCACTGTTCAATCCATCATCCGAAAATGGAAAGAGTATGGCACAACTGCAAACCTACCAAGACATGGCCATCCACCTAAACTGACAGGCCGGGCAAGGAGAGCATTAATCAGAGAAGCAGCCAAGAGGCTCATGGTAACTGTGGAGGAGCTACAGAAATCCACAGCTCAGGTGGGAGAATCTGTCCACAGGCCAACTATTAGTCATGCACTCCACAAATCTGACCTTTATGGAAGAGTGGCAAGAAGAAAGCCATTGTTGGAAGAAAGCCATAAAATGTCCTGTTTTCAGTATGCAAGAAGCCATGTGGGGGGCACAGCAAACATGTGGAAGAAGGTGCTCTGGTCAGATGAGACCAAAATTGAAATGCTATGTGTGGTGGAAAACTAACACTGCACATCACTCTGAACACACCATCCCCACCGTTAAACATAGTGGTGGCAGTATCATGTGGTGGGGATGCTTTTCTTCCACAGGGAAGCTGGTGAGAGTTGATGGGAAGATGGATGGAGCCAAATACAGGGCACTCTTAAAAGAAAACTTGTTACAGTCTGCAAAAGACTTGAGACTGGGGCGGAGGTTCACCTACTAGCAGGACAATGACCCTAAACATACAGCCAGAGCTACAATGGAATGGTTTAGACCAAAGCATAGTCATGTGTTAGAATGGCCTAGTCAAAGTCCAGACCTAAATCCAATTGAGAATCTGTGGCAACAAGACTTGAAAATTGCTGTTCCATCCAACTTGACAGAACTTGAGCTATTTTGCAAAGAAGAATGGGCAAAAATGTCAAAATGGGCTGAATACAAATGCACGCCACACTTTTCACAGATTTATTTATGAAAAATATTGAAAACCATTTATCAGTTTCCTTCCACTTCACAATGATGTGCCACTTTGTGTTGGTCGATCACATAAAATCCCAATAAAATACATTTACATCTTTGGTTGTAATGTGACAAAATGTGGAAAATTGCAAGGGATATGAATACTTTTTCAAGGCACTGTGTGTATATATATATATATATATATATATATATAAATAGTATATTTCATATGCATTATGTGAAAAAACCCATGTTTTCTATGTAACCTTTACCTAGCAGGTACGTTTGCTTTTACCCTGGACTGAGGAAAGTGGCAAGTTTAGCCACGAAACATGTTTTATCTGGTGAACTAAAGAACCCTATTATTCAAGTACGGTTGACAACTCCTACCTATTTTTATATATCCTATATCGGGCGGCTCTGCTGATTGAACCACTGACGGCCTTTTTACTGCAAACTCCTTTTGCACACAACCCACTGCTTGCACCCGCCTGAGAACCCCAGATAGGACCAAGGAGGGGAACACCCAAGGCATAGGGATCAACCACCACTTCCCTGCGTTTAGATGGGTTTTCTAGACTGGCGCTCTCAGAATGTTGCTTGTTGTTCCCATACCTTTGGGTGACTGCAGCCTAAACAGCTGTAAGTTAATACTAACTTTTTTCCTCTTTTCCTTTTCTTCCCATTATGGAGCCATATTTTTGAGGGATTCTTAATTTTTTTGCAGTTAAAAAACATACCACTTATCGAGCAATTTAATACACTATAAGGGCTCTGCTGTCTCCTTCTCTTTTCTTTTTTGGGTGGACAACCTGAGCTTATACCTGAGACTGCGAGCCAGCCTCGTTGGGACCATATGTGTTTGAGCTACGCTTGACCGCCACACCACAACCTCTATCTGCCTCAGATAAACTCTTTTCCAATCAATTTTCTTTCATTTTAGCTCTATCTGTGACTCCATTGTGGACATTTTCACTCACTGTCTGTCCGTGTGACACACATAGAAATGTGGGGTAGCAGTTGGGAGACATGGACAAAAAACCTTGACAACAGTTCTAATCTTTCCTCACTCTTTTATATTCTTTTATATGTGTCCCTGTCCTCATAGGAAGTAAGGGGAAATGTCCCTAATAGAGACACAGCATTAAAAACAAGGCCAAGGCTCTTAGCCCTCCCAGTCAATCCAAAATAAAATAGATGTTTTGGCTAGAGTTAAGCTGAGTTAGGTTAAAATGACACTAAACTCAGCTTTAAAAAATTCTATTGAAGTATGAATTCTTAAAGTGGAGCTCCACCAAAAAGGGGAAGTTCCTCTTTAAAGCCTCCTTCCCCTCCTCCTCACAAAATAGCACTTATTTTTGGGGGGCACCCACTCCCACTTCTGCTCGGATCACCTAGTCAATCCGAGCAGAAGTCCTCTTCTCCCCCTCCCTCCCCACAGTCTTCTGCGACATGTCACAGGTCCCAGAAGTCTGTGGGGCCATTCACAATGCACAGCGCTGGTCGCTCATGCGTAGTGGGCACCCGGCTGTGCAGCTGCAAGCTGTCACAGCTGGGTGCCCACAGTTGAGATGCCAGCGCCGGGGACAGAAGATTGAGGGAAGGAATGGTTTGGTTGAGCACATTGCTGGAGCCTGGGACTGGTGAGCATCTGTTAAAAGTCAGCAGCTCCAGTTTTTGTAGCTTTTAACTTTTATTAAACTGAAAAATGACTGGAACTCTGCATTAACTCAATAGAGTCCCTTCTATTGCTCTCAGCCCTAAATTCCTTTTTTTGGTGCTGTGGTCTGCCTTCCTGTTAGAGGAGATGTTCTTCATGGTACTGGTGTATGTGGAAACATAGCCCCCTTCCTCTTGCTAGCTCCTGAGATAGACTATGAACTGTAGGATTTGCCCAAAGAACAGTGCACATGACTACAACTAGCCTGCACTGCTCATTCCAAAAAAGGGAAGTGAGATGGAAAATAAGAAGTTTGGGAGCTCATGGAGAATGATACAAGGAGGCAGGTAAGTAAGAAGTATATTGATAAAAATAGATTACTGGGTCATCAATTAGAGGATATGTATGGATTATTTTTGAAAAATAAAGATATCATTTAGTGTCACTCTAAGTCAATATAGGTCTGATATTACCAGTACCATTGCAGTCTTAAGATTTATTTTTCTTCTTCTCGTGTTTTCTGTGCATTTTAATTCAGAAGATCCGCATTTCTCCAGCTGTCATGAACTTTCATACATTGAAATTAAGTACATATAAAATGCATCATGGTGAACACAGCCCCAGCATCAACCATATCATGGTAGAGTATGCTGTATGTAGCTGGGAATTTTGATGATATGAAATATGACAGCAGAGGGGTGCGGGCCTGTTTTGATTTGTTGGCAGATCACGCTAACCTTAGTGGTCTTGATGCGTCCTCCCTGGAAACAGATCCATCCGGAGTTGTCAGGCAGCGTCTGACATTCTTCCTCCTGCAGGCAGGGCTCCATGTCGCACCACCATTTCCCCATCACTATGGAAGCTGCAAAAAGAACTGGAATTGTCAAGGCAAACTGATTTTCTTATAAAATGCAGTAGTGCTGCCTTCTATGCTTACATAAAAGATCTTTGATCGGTTTACTGTTAGGATCTTTAGGTACGACACCTTGCTACATATTCACCAAAAATTGTTTGCTTTAGAAAACTGGACATAAGAGTTTCTCAACTTTTTTTCAATTGTGGCACCTTTTTAAAATTTTTGAGGCACCTCAGCCTAATGTAAAAAACATAAATGTTACTTATTAATGAGAAACCTGACCCTGGGACATTGCACACAACCACCTTGATGAAATAAACTTCACATCAGAAGCTCCCCTTCACGTCAGAGGTCCCCCATCACATCAGAGGTCCCCCCTTTATGGTAGAGGTCCCTCTTCATGTCAGATGGCCCTGTACACATCAGAGGCCCCTGTACATGTGAGCGCTCCATCACTTCAGTCTCCCTATCATCACAGAGTCCCCCAATCACACAGTCCCCTCTTCACTTCAGAACCCTACCTTTTGGCTTCAATAGTGAGGCAGAGGGCAGGAGATGAAGGAAGTCTGGAGAGGGTGGACTTCTGTACTCTAGTGAATGCTAGGAGTGACCATGCATGCTACCTGTCCTGGATCAGCATTATCTGTTGCCATGATGCAGGTGGGCCAGGTGCTTACACGATAGCACTGACTGATGCTGTCCATCCTGTCCTAGAGCATAACTGGTTGTTATGGTGCTGGCAGCCAGCAGACCTTCCTGCACCATGACAACTCATGACCAGGGCAAACTGGATCCTGTGGCACCCCAGAGGAACCCAAATAAGAAATTGTTTAGGCACCCTGGTTAAGAAACACTGCTGTACATAGTAAGGCAGCCTTTCTCAACCAGGGTACCTGGGGTGCTTTGAGATTTCATCAGGGGTTCCTTGGCAAAATGTCTAAAAATTTCCCAAAACTTGTATACAAGCAAGTGGGTGGAACAAGCCTGCCTTTTAGTTACACAAAGCCACAGGTTTTCATTGTGCACCATTATGACCTTCTAGCCACCGGCCTGACAACCAATGACATCATCAGTTGATAAGGAGGATGTCAGCTGCCTACACAGCATCCTTGTTTGAACCTCCCCTGCCCCTCTCCATCAGTGCTGGGGTCACATTAGCTCAGAGATGGAGAAAAACTGAGGGAGAAGAGAAACAATGGAATACTAGTCAGTACCAGTGTGCAAAAGTGTATGTGCTTTGGAAGAATAAATCGACTCTAATGTTGGGTGTCCTACATGTGTGGGTGTAGCTGCCTTCTATAAAACTATTAGAATCATTTTTCACATTTTAGGGTGCCCTTTTAAAATTTTGGACAGTCTTGAGGCACTCCATTTTAGAATGGGGTGCATTGGGACTGTCCATAATTTTAAAGGGTGCCTTGACTGAAAAAAGGTTGAGAAATACTGCAGTAAGGTATGATGCCAAACATGCTCAAAAATAGATTGAGGACCAACTGATATCTCATAGGCATTCCTGTGTGATTCCTGTGCAATTCAATGTGGTTGAAATTACACTAGATCATAGCAAAAATAATGCATGCAATTTCTTTCAAAATGCACTGCAGTACCTTGCAATCTGGAGCAGGCAAACACATTGTGTTTGTGATCTGCATTTGGGTGTTAGGAGTACGTTGACACCAACCGCAGATTGCACACTTAGTTGCATTTTGAATGCCGTGCAGGAAATTCATATGGAACGTGTGTTTCCTGCACCCTGTTCTTGTGTGAATGAGTCCTTGCGTCTTCTCCTTACGCATTTGTGGGTGTTGGACAGTCTAATACCTCACAGCTGGGGACCATGAAGCCAGTTTCTGAGCAGTCTAAGACCTCACAGCTGAGGACTATGATTCAACGTTCTTTGGCATCTGGCTACCTTGCACCATGCACAACTGTTGGTACCCAGTTCCATCTCCAGAACAGTCACAGGGATCAGTTTAGGGTCTTTTCTCACATGTCCCTGGGACAGCTGCCACCTTCCAGATTCCTCTGGACACAGTGCAATGAGTAAGACAGTCCTTCTCAAGACCAGATCCCTAGTGGTGAAGTCCTGGAATCAGTTTATAGCAAGATCCATCCATACCCTCAGCCCTGACACAGCTGAGGCCTCTAAACTGCTGCACAGTCCATGGGCTACCTGAAGGCAGCAGCCTCTCAGACTCTGAAACCCTCCTGGGGAGAAAGAACCCAGAACTCCAGTGCTTCAGACTATTTATCACCTTTCCAGCCCTTTTCTGGACACTCTTCTCCAGGGATTGGCAGAAGTATGATAAAAATCCAGGCTGTTTATTCGCATCTCCCTCCCTAAGGTCTGGAAGCTTCTTCTTGAGGAGCGGGGAAGCAATCAAACTCCCAGCCTGTGAAACCCTGAACAGATCAGGACAAACGATCACTGCTCCCTTGATTACAGAAGGAGCCAAAAACTACATTTACCTAGCATCCTACACTAGTGGGGTGTTACATACAAAACAAAAATTGCAAAGCCAAAAGGGAGGCTTTTTCTTAATGGTCCCTCCTTTGCAAAATGCAGACTATGCCAAGTCCATTTTAATGGAAAAAAATAAAGATTTTATTCAGATTTGCAGAACAGCAAATCGTTTTTTAATTATACCTCTAAATCAGCCACATCAATAGCACAGATTATGAACTATCAATACACAGCTTACCGTCCACACAGGATGGTTTGTCCCTGGTTGTCCCAGCCACCTTCCCAGGCAGGCAGGAACATTGCACCGTCTGTGAGCGCTCCTCAATACGGTTCCTGTTGCAGCAGCGATGGGCAGACACCACCCGACAGGTGCCTCCGGCTGCAGAGAAATAAGAGGTCCTGTCAAATGCCATACTTCCATGTTTGTAATGCTCCATTTATAAAAATATAAACATGCACACATGCCAATTTGTCAGATTTTTTTCATTCTGCTTTAAAGCCAGGCACCTAGATCTTGCAGGGAACAACAATTTACTATGACCAGCCAAGGCCTAAAATTGAAAGTTCAAACTAAGACAAAAAAGGCTACTCTCTTTGAAAGAGCTACTAAAATTTATAACAAAATTTCCTATGCCTGTAAGCCAAAGCTTCCTCTCCCAGAGAACCCTGTGCCCTCTCATTTCTTGTCCTGGTGTGATGTGAACAGGAAGTGACTGAAAATCTCCCCAATGAGAACAAAGACTGAGATAAAAACTTTCACAGATCCAATAATTTATATAGCCTTTAAATGCTAGCATCCTTAAAAGTCATATATACAGCCCTTACATCTCTCTCCCTCTCCCTATCTCTCTCTCTCTCTCTATATATATATATATATATATACACTGCTCAAAAAAATTAAAGGAAAACTTTGTAAACACATCAGATGTCAATGGGGAAAAATCTCCTGCTGGATATCTATACTGATATGGACTGGGCAATGTGTTAGGAACATAAGGATGCCCCATCGTTTGATGGAAATGAAAATTATCAACCTATACAGGACTGAATTCAAAGATACCCTGAAAATCAAAGTGAAAATATGATGCAGCAGGCTAGTCCATTTTGCTGAAATTTCATTGCAGCAACTCAGAATGGTATTCAGTAGTTTGTATGGCCCCACATTCTTGTATGCATGTCTGACAACGTCGGGGAATGCTCCTAATGAGACAATGGATGGTGTCCTGGGGTATTTCTACCCAGATCTGGACCAGGACATCACTGAACTCCTGGACAGTCTGAGGTGCAACCTGGTGGCAACGGATGGTCCGAAACATGATATCCCAGAGGTGTTCTATTGAATTTAGACCAGATGAGCGTGGGGGCCATTCAATGGTATCAATTCCTTCATCCTCCAGGAACTGCCTGCATACTCTGAACACATGAGGCCGGGCATTGTCGTGCACCAGGAGGAACCCAGGACCCACTACACCAGCGTAGGGTCTGACAATCGGTCAAAGGATTTCATCCTGATACCTAATGGCAGTCAGGGTGCCATTGTCTAGCCTGTAGAGGTCTGTGAGCCCCTCCATGGATATGCCTTCCCAGACCATCACTGACCCACCACCAAATGCTGAACAATGTTACAGGCAGCATAATGTTCTCCATGGCTTCTCCAGACCCTTTCACGTCTGTCACATGTGCTCAGGGTGAACCTGCTCTCATCTGTGAAAAGCACAGGACGCCAGTGGCGGACCGGCCAATTCTGGTGTTCAATGGCAAATGCCAATCGAGCTCTATGGTGCACAGGGCCCACTAGAGGATGTCGGGCCCTCAGGCCACCCTCATGAAGTCTGTTTCTGATTGTTTGGGTAGAGACATTCACACCCGTGGCCTGTTGGAGGTCATTTTGTAGGGCTCTGGCAGTGCTCATCCTGTTCCTCCTTCCACAAAAGAGCAGATACCGGTCCTTTTGATGGGTTAAGGACCTTCTATGGCCCTGTCCAGCTCTCCTAGAGTAACTGCCTGTCTCCTGGAATCTCTTCCATGCTCTTGAGACTGTGCTGGGAGACACAGCAACTCTTCTGGCAATGGCACGTATTGATGTGCCATCCTGGAGGAGTTAGACTGCCTGTGCAACCTCTGTAGGGTCCAGGTATCGCTTCATGCTACCAGTAATGACACTGACCCTGGCCAAATGCAAAACTAGTGAAACACAGTCAGAAACGATGAGGGAAAAAAATGTCAGTGACCTGTAAAACCATTCCTGTTTTGGGGGTCATCTCATTGTTGCCTTTCTAGTTCACCTGTTGTCAATTTCATTAACATCAAAGCAGCTTAAACTGATTAACAACACCCTCTGATACCTAACTGACCAGATCAGTATCCCAGAATTTTAACTGACTTGATGCTCTGATTAAAGAGTGTTCCTTTAAGTTTTTTGAGCAGTGTATATACTCTATATACACACACTGTTTACTCTGTATGACACAATATAAAAAAGTAAGAAATTTCTTTATGTTTCAACATAGGGTAACATTTTCATATATGATGAAAACAATCATATGTTGTACTCATCCAGTAACAAAAATCACTAATTGTGAGACACTAATTGTCTCATTAGCGCCTTATACTTGGTGAACACGTTTCACAGCAATACAACACTGCTTCTTCAGGACCTTTTGTTTGTTTGTATACACTGGCTGTACTTCATCTCCCAGTTGTTACATATGAACAAAATAACTTACATTTGTATACAAATATAATCTGTCCCTCATTCAGTCCTATGGCATTGTAGAGGATACAGATCCTCTGCCATAGAGCCAAACACAGATGCTTGCCACTCTTGATCTTACTGTCATTCGGTGTTAGCCATCATTGTGGTGTCTGCGTGGTGGAAAATGGAGTCCCGGGGTTGGTCTCAACGCAGTTGAGGCCAGGTTATTTTTGTTTACACGTGTTTTACTTTGTCCCTTTGTAACAACTGGTGGAATGAAGTATACCTGTGTATACAAACAATAAGAGGTCCTGAAAAAGGGGTGTTGCATTGCCGAGAAACATGTCAACCTAAGTATAAGGCTCCATGCACACCGGGTATTTTAATAATGCTGCTAGTGTTAGCTGTGTAAAGTCACGATAAAAATGCGAGTTTTTCAGCGGTTTTTAGCGTTTTTGCATTACCGTTTTTAACAGGTTTGTTTTCTCCCAAAATATATTTTTTCTTGCTCAAAAAACTGTCCAAAAATGCTAGTTTGCCACGTATTACCACGTTTTCAGCGTTAGAGCGTTTTTACAGCTAAAAAACGCTTCTAGAAACCCACTAGTCCTGGGTTTTTTTCCAGCCAAAAATGGCCCTGTCAAAAAACGCTGATTACAGTCTATGTGTGCATGGTCACATCGGATAACATGCTGAGGAGGTTACTGGCTGTAGAAAAATATGCCAAAAGCCAAAAACAGCAGCTGAAAAAACGTCCAGTGTGCATGAGGACTAAGGAAAAAATAAGTCTATTAAAAAACAAAAAGCCATACAGTGGTATATATAAGCAGATTTATTTCTCTGGAGTCCTGTTAAAAACTCCCACTTCCTGGAATGTCGAACTCTAAGTCCCCTGCTGTGCTCAGTCAATCGTCTGTAATGCCCTCCAGGTCTGAGTAGCAGCCTGGGATGAATCAGCCTGTGAGTGAGGCAGGAGTTCACCTCAGGACAGGCTAGGGAGGTTCTGAAGGCCTAGGTTTATGGAGCCCTCCCACCTCTCCAGAAACCTGAGAGCTTTCTGGAGGAGAGGGGAGGCTCAGATCTGCATATCTAAGGGACCCAGGCTAATCCCCTGGCAGGAGGCTGGGCATGGTGACCAAGGCAACCCTTAAGTATGACAGAGCCTGAGGAATTAGTCAGTGAGTGTAGGGTGGAAGATGGAGTGAAGGCTGGAGTGTGTAGCCTGGGATGGAGTCTAGGGAAGGGGCCTGCCTACAGGCAGGTACTGGAAAAGGGAATCTCGACTTCACCACTGTCTTCTAAGAGGGACATCCTGAGCAGCAGGGAAGGAGCCAGCCCTGCGGAAGACCCGAAGGCAGCCAGCAACCCAACAAGCTGACAGGAAGGACAGTGTGTGTACCCTTACACCCCCTGGGCCAAACAAGGGAAGAGGGCAGTCAGATGGAAATCCCAACTAGCTTCTCATCTGGGACTGTTCTAAATTTTGGGAGCTTCAGGGTCCCTTTGTCCAGGGAACACCCTCAGTACAGCTGGGTGAAAAGGAGGATTCATCTGGGGTCTGAGGAGGTACGATAGAGGGCTTTGAATTCTCTCAGAGAGACTATTTCTTTTTGTCCACATCTTTGTACGTAGTTGCTCTAATTTGTCCTCAAGTTTCTACAGTTCATTGAGCATCCCACACACCCCTCAACTCATCTAAGTTCTAAACCCTTTAATAAAATCACAAAACGAAGCTCAAGGACTGGTTACTGACTCCAGTGTGCAAAGTGTGGAAGAAAATGCGTGTTGCCTGGCTGTGCAGAGCTTTAGGGGGACCCAAAACTCAGTGACTTTTAAGGGGGTAGTGCTACACATCCCACAAACCTCCATGTCACTATATTGACAATACATCAGTTTTTTAGTACATACAGTCAGGTCCATAAATATTGGGACATCGACACAATTCTAACATTTTTGGCTCTATACACCACCACAATGGATTTGAAATGAAACAAACAAGATGTGCTTTAACTACAGACTGTCAGCTTTAATTTGAGGGTATTTACATCCAAATTAGGTGAACAGTGTAGGAATTACAACAGTTTGCATATGGGCCTCTCACTTGTTAAGGGACCAAAAGTAATGGGACAGAATAATAATCATAAATCAAACTTTCACTTTTTAATACTTGTTTGCAAATCCTTTGCAGTCAATTATAGCCTGAAGTCTGGAACGCATAGACATCACCAGACGCTGGGTTTCATCCCTGGTGATGCTCTGCCAGGCCTCTACTGCAACTGTCTTCAGTTCCTGCTTGTTCTTGGGGCATTTTCCCTTCAGTTTTGTCTTCAGCAAGTGAAATGCATGCTCAATCGGATTCAGGTCAGGTGATTGACTTGGCCATTGCATAACATTCCACTTCTTTCCCTTAAAAAAACTCTTTGGTTGCTTTTGCAGTATGCTTTGGGTCATTGTCCATCTGCACTGTGAAGCGTCCAATGAGTTCTGAAGCATTTGGCTGAATATGAGCAGATAATATTGCCCGAAACACTTCAGAATTCATCCTGCTGCTTTTGTCAGCAGTCACATCATAAATAAATACAAGAGAACCAGTTCCACTGGCAGCCATACATGCCCACGCCATGACACTACCACCACCATGCTTCACTGATGAGGTGGTATGCTTAGGATCATGAGCAGTTCCTGTCCTTCTCCATACTCTTCTCTTCCCATCACTCTGGTACAAGTTGATCTTGGTCTCATCTGTCCATAGGATGTTGTTCCAGAACTGTGAACGCTTTTTCAGTTGTCGTTTGGCAAACTCTAATCTCGCCTTCCTGCTTTTGAGGCTCACCAATGGTTTACATCTTGTGGTGAACCCTCTGTATTCACTCTGGTGAAGTCTTCTCTTGATTGTTGACTTCGACACACATACACCTACCTCCTGGAGAGTGTTCTTGATCTGGCCAACTGTTGTGAAGGGTGTTTTCTTCACCAGGGAAAGAATTCTTCGGTCATCCACCACAGTTGTTTTCCGTGGTCTTCCGGGTCTTTTGGTGTTGCTGAGCTCACCGGTGCTCACCGGTCTTTTTAAGAATGTTCCAAACAGTTGTTTTGGCCATGCCTAATGTTTTTGCTATCTCTCTGATGGGTTTGTTTTGTTTTTTCAGCCTAATGATGGCTCGCTTCACTGATAGTGACAGCTCTTTGGATCTCATCTTGAGAGTTGACAGCAACAGATTCCAAATGCAAATAACACACTTGAAATGAACTCTGGACCTTTTATCTGCTCATTGTAATTGGGATAATGAGGGAATAACACACACCTGGCCATGGAACAGCTGAGAAGCCAATTGTCCCATTACTTTTGTTCCCTTAACAAGTGGGAGGCACATATGCAAACTGTTGTAATTCCTACACCGTTCACCTGATTTGGATGTAAGTACCCTCAAATTAAAGCTGACAGTCTGCAGTTAAAGCACATCTTGTTCGTTTCATTTTAAATCCATTGTGGTGGTGTATAGAGCCAAAAATGTTAGAATTGTATCAATGTCCCAATATTTATGGACCTGACTGTAATTAACTGTTTTAGACATTTTGATAGAAATCGAGAGAGCAGAAGCAGAGAGCAGTATGTGTTGAGATGACCTGTCTTTTCTGGTTGTATTCACTATGGATCCCACCATGAGCATAATGCAGCACGTTCTACCATTTTTTCCTTCACGCAAAACCTGGAACTGACTGCGCTGGTGTACTAGGTCCATTTGAATACATGGAAAACACTTTGCATGCATTTTTCATGAAGAAGAAAGGCTCTGGACAGCATCCGGATATGGACCTGTCAAAAAATGTGTCTAAACGCAAACGCTTGTAAACACCGGTAAAATCTGCTCCTGAACGCAATTTTGGTGCGTGAAAAAAAAGGACGGTAAACTCACCTGCCTGTAAGAAGATGTGCATGGACACACAGGAAAACATGAAAGAGAGTTCAGGGGCTGCTGAAAAAAATGCTCAATAGCTCCTGAACGTCAGTTTAGCAGCTGCAGTGTACATGAGCCCTTATCCTGTGAGTCCAGGGCCGCTTAAAGCGGAGTTCCACTCACTCTGTAACAAAATAAAAGTCAGCAGCTACAAAAACTGTAGCTGCTGACTTTTAAAAAAACAGCCACACACCTGTCCCACAATCCCGCAGTGCCCCCACTGCAGCCCAATTCACTGGCCGACCTGTATTCCAGGCGCCGGCATCTTCAGTGTGGGCACCCGGCTGTGAAAGCTTGTGGCTTCACAGCCGGGTGCCCACTGCGCATGCACAAGTAGCCCTGCGCTTCCTGAATGGCCCCGTCATCTTCTGGGACCTGTCACGTGTCCCACAAGACTACGGGGAGGGAGGGTAGGAGAACAACTTTCACTACCTATTGCCTAGGCGATTGCAGCGGAAGTGGGAGTGGGTACCTGTCAATTTTGAGTACCCGCTCCCCAAAGGTGCCAATCCTTAATGGGGAGAGGGACACCAATCTTTAAAGCGGAACTTCTGCTTTTGGGTGGAACTCTGCTTTAATGGTGCTCCCACAGTGGATGCATCTTTGATGCCCACCACGGTTCACAAGAGGAGGACCAATGCTGGACCCTGGAGGAGGACGTGTGGGGAACTGCTGGAGAATGGAGGGTACTACTTGCTAAAATGTTCTTCCTATACAGTCTGGACCTGGGATTTATTTGGTTGTAGCTTGTAGCAAACTTTTAGCAAGCTCTTAGATATTATCGTGCTTTGCAAATGATTAATAGACACTTAACAAATGCCTGCTGAGACTTGATAAATGCCTGCTGAATGTGATGTCCTTCAGACCAGGATTTACAAGTCAAGATTAAAAAATGCTTGTGTATACTTTGCCTTTGCCTGGGTCAGTGACTGGGTCACCAGGACATGGAAAGCACCCACCAGTTTCTACAATGTACCCCGGATGGCTGAAATGTTTCAGAATCTAGCTCTCCAGCAAGGGGAAGTGATGCCGTAGAAACACGTAAGTGCTGTCTTTGCCCTCCTGACGCCGGCAGAAAATAGTTTGTGATCAGACAGGACAAGTGTCACCAGAAAAGGTTTTCCCATTGAAAGACTCCTCTCTGTTTCTATTGCAGTAACAACTATGAAACCTTGAACAGTCCATCAATTTCAGTCCTTGCGACAGTGACCACCAACGCACACAGAAAAAGTGAATCTCCTCCCTGGGGACACAGACCATAATAAAAACCTGATAGGGTTTCCAACTCTTCTCTAATGCCGGCCATACATGGGTCAAAATTTAACCAATTTTTCGTCCGAAGAATAATCGGCCGATTTTGGCTCTTTTAGTGGGTCAATGGCACCAAACAATTTTCATGGTTCCTCTCCTTTCGGTGATCGGCATGTTGGAAAATTTGTGAAAAACTACCGATTTTCGACTCAATGATGGTCAAATTGTATGATCGTTTTTCTGAAAAGAATATGCACATGAGCCATGATCTGGAAGGAACAGACGTTTTGCCTGTTATATGGGGTGAACTTTGACTTGGTCGGCAGATTTAGGAAATAATTGATGGCACCATCGGATTACCGAGCAAACGACGTTTTCGATTTTCGGATGAAAAATCATTCGGAATTCGACCCATGTATGGCCTGCATAAGACTGGCCATACACTATGCAATTTTCTGTCCAATTTCTGCCCAAATTTGTTGTCAGAATACAATAGTGGAGCAGGGAGGATTTCTGCTTCTGCTTTGCTTGTATGGATACAGGAATCTGTTCAGTGCCATTTCCTTTAGATTTACCTTCACCTATGTATTGCAAGAGCCTGCCTAATTGGATACAAGTGAAAGTGTTGTTAGGTTTGACCTCTTATTAAATGGTTTTTGGTAAATCTAAAGAAAATTGTATAATGTATGGCCTGCCTTAGCCATTGATAACGAAAAAAAAAAAAGTTTTGGAATTTCCTTTTATAGGGTGACAACTGTGTCACTGTCCACATCACTCAAGTGTGCTCCAATGGAGACATGAGCTTCCAATGGAGACAAAAACTGGCCCTTGCAACACACATTAAACAGGCATGCTTCATTGTTGTTGCTGGCAGGAAATGCAGTGCAGCTTTTGAGCAGTACATGCAGGCCGGAAGTGTCTGCAAACAGGCTCCAGAGGATCAGGAGCAGTAAGAAAAGACGAAAAAAGAGCAAAAATGATTTAATTTTTAAAAAATGGCAATTGGTTATGATGCACACTACTTTAGCAAACTTAACCACTTGCCTATCGGGCACTTATACCCCCTTATTTACCATGCCAGTTTTCAGCTTTCAGCGCTGCCGCACTTTGATTGACAATTGCGCGGTCATGCAACATTGTACCCATATGAAATTTTGATCATTTTTTTCTCACAAATAGAGCTTTCTTTTGGTGGTATTTAATCGCCACTGGGCGCTTTACTTTTTGCGCTATAAATTAAAAATTGCAAAAAATTTGAAAAAAAAAAAAAAAGTTTCTTTGTTTCTATTATAAAATTTTTCAAACAGGTATTTTTTCTCCTTCACTGATGTGCGTTGATGAGGCAGCACTGATGCGCACTGATAGGCGGCACTGATGGGCACTGATAGGCAGCACTAAAGGGCACTGATAGGCAGTACTAATGAGGTGGCACGGATAGGCGGCACTGATAGACAGCACTAATGAGGTGTCACGGATAGGCGGCACTAATATGCAGCACTGATAGGCGGCACTGATAGGCGACACTGATGATGGGTACTGATAGACGGCACTGACTGGCATCACTGCTGGGCACTGACTGGCGGCACTGACTGGCAGCACTGCTGGGCTGCACTGGTGGGTGGCACTGGTGGGCAGCACTGGTGGGTGGGCACAGGTGGGTGGCACTGGTGGGCACAGGTGGGTGGGCACAGGTAGGTGGCACTTCTGGGCACAGGTGTGTGACACTGCAGAGTGGCACAAGTGGGTGCACTGCTGGGCACAGGTGGGTGCACTGCTGGGCACAGGTGGGCGGAGCTAGTGGGCGCACTGCTGGGCACAGGTGGGCGGAACTTGCGGGTGGCATTGCTGGGCACCGATCATCAGGGCACTGATCATCAGTGCCCTGATGATCGGTGCCGATCCCCGCTCTGACAACTGCCGGTTCTCGGCAGTACTTTCCTCACGATCTGACTGCGTGAGGAAAGTGCAGCCAAGAACCGGCACTTGCATTTCCCTGTGATCAGCGTGTCATTGGACACCGCTGATCACGTGGTAAAAGGCCGGTATTATTGGCCTTTTACCACATCACGTGATCAGCTGTGTCCGTAGAACACAGCGATCACGGAGATCGCCGGGTGCGCGCCCCCTGGGGCGCGCAGGAGAGCGCGTTCTGGGAGGACGTCATATGATGTCCACTCAGAACTGGCCGGCCGCAGTTTAGCCGTAATTCGGCTATCTGCAGTCGGCAACTAGTTAAGCTGGGTACACACTGAACAGATTCCTGTATCCACACAAGCAAAGCGGAAGCAGAAATCCTCCCTGCTCCACTATTGTATTCTGACAACAAAGACTTCTCTTCTGTCACAATACACTGATCAGCAGCTACAAATCGGTTAGAAGAAGGTTTTTGCAGCAGGACTATTCAACAGAAGCTGATCTAACAATTAGCTTCTGACAAACAGGACCATACATATATCGAAATTCAGCCGACTCTTGTTGAACCGGCCAAATTTCAAACTGTCTGTACCTGGCTTAAATCTCATTCAGTTTACATCTACTGTTACTTTTTTAAATTATTTTAATCTACAGCTGTTGTAATTTTCTAAATCACTAAAAAAAAAAAATTCAAAGGTTGCTTGTAGGTGTTTTGTACAGAGATGTTGTACAGAATTCTTCCAGAAAAGTATTTTTCTGCTGATGATTTGCTCATTGCTTTTACATGAAATCTGCATTTCGATTACAATATAAATTTTAGGAATTCAAGGTAACAGGTGTTTCATTTTTGCTTAGATAATCTTTAAAGTTCATCGGCATCTAGGTTCAAACTTGTACGTCTTAATTTCTGCGCTTTTGTTGTTCCTTTTTCTTTTATGAGATTCAGATGCATTTTTCATGTGCTCCCACTGAAGTCTCTGGTCGGTCCAAAAACGTACAGTCAAAAGAAAAGCAGCCTCAACAAGTCAACAGAAGCGTGATGCAAAGGTGTGAACTTGTTCCACAGACAATAATAGGATTCCTCTGGTCATGCATTGTCAAAGACAGAAATGTGACAAATTATGCATGTATGAATAGGGAACCGGGGCGGACTGACAACTCATGGGGCCCCCGGGCAATAGGGGATCATGGGGCCCCTGTGTCCTTGTCCACACTCAAAACACACCCAAAAAAGCCTATAAAAGGTACCAGAGGCATTTCATGGGGCCCCCTACTGACCCCGGGCCCTCGGGCAGTGCCCGAGTGTTCGAATGGTCAGTCCGCCCCCGATAGGGAATAAGGCATTGTTCACACCTTTGCAGTATAGTGTGTGTCAAAATTTAAAATATCTGATGTGTGATAGGAACACGTGTTACCAGATGAGATAGCTCACATCTATGAAGTGCCAGATTTAAAAGGGGGCAAAAGAGGCAACTGCCCTGAGACCCTTGACAGTAGGGGCCCCCTGCTATACAAAAATTATATAAAACAATATAAAAATGATATAAAATAACCCTCTGTACAAAAATAACATAAAACAATATAAAAATGATATAAAAAAATAAATAATAATTAAAAAAATAGAAAATATATAATCGTAAAAAATTACTCTTTTTCATTAAATGTATCTTGGCAAGTAATATTTTGCTTGCCACCATCTGTAAAAGTTTTTACTCTGGAAGTGCCGAATTTATAAGGGAGCAAAAGAGGCAACTGCCCTGAGGCCCTTGACAGAAGGGGCCCCCTGCTATACAAATTTAGTATAAAACAATATAAAAATGATATAAAATAACCCTCTGTACAAAAATAACATAAAACAATATAAAAATTATATAAAACAATAAATAATAATTAAAAAAATAGAAAATATACAATGGTAAAAAATTACTCTTTCATTAAATGTATCTTGGCAAGTAATATTTTGCCTGCCACCATCTGTAAAAGTTTTTACTCTGGACCAGTATATTTTATAATTTTTAAAAATGAATTGTGGCAGCTCAAGCAAACCACACATAGAGCGCTTACACTCAAAAGCTAGGTTCACGTCTGTGTGGGTGGTGCCGCTGCGGATCCGCACAAAAATCTGTGCAGCCGCACCACCCGCACTGAGGAATGCGGACCCGCGGACGGGTGCCATTAGTTCTAATGGCACGCCAACCGCATTGGAAAACGCAACCATACTGGGAACCGAGATTCTCATGCGGGCTGCGTTTTCAGAAGAAGTGCAGGGACTTCTTCTCTGCGTGTCACAGGACACGGGAGTCCATTCAAATGAATGGGCTCTCATGCCCGCGCAAAACGCAGCCTGCACAGCTGCATATATGTGAACCAGGACTTAAAGTGGTTGTAAAAGCTGAAGGCAGGGGCTAGCTGACCATTTGGAAACTCGGGCACTGCCCGAGGGCCCGGGGTCAATAGGGGGCCCCATGAGATGCCCCTGCTACATTTTTCATAGGCTTTTTTGAGCTTGGGCAAGGACACAGGGGCCCGAGGGCCCAATGAGTTGTCAGTCCGCCCCTGGCTGAAGGTTTTTTTACCTTCATGCATTCTATGCATGAAAATAAAAAAAACCTTCTGTGTGCTTCTCCCCCCCACAGCCCCCCCAATACTCGCTCACCTGAGCCCCCTTCTCAATCCAGCAATGTGCACTAGAGCCCCTACTGTCCCAGGTCTCTCTCCTCATTGGCTGAGACACAGCAGCAGAAGACATTGGCTTCCACTGCTGTCAACCACAGCTAGTGAGGCTATGAGCAGAGAGCATGGGGGTTCCATGACGTGGCTTTATGTATCTTATGGGCGCATAAAGCAGGACTTGGGAGCGAGCACGCACCAGTGCGCCCATAGCAAGCAGCTTGCTATTGGTGGCACTGTTCAGCGCTGACAGGGGACCCAAGAAGAAGAGGATTGGGGTTGCTCTGTGCAAAATCTTTGCACACAGTAGGTAAATATAATATGTTATTTAAAAAAAACAAAACACAAAAAACCCCCAAAAAAACAAAGCTTTAGTATTACTAAGGTAGCCTATGACTGCAATGTGTGCCTGCCATTGAGAATGTAAACCAACTCTGTGCATACGGGGTCCCCTGAACCTGAAGTGCCTTGGGCCCTCAAGATCTATATGTGGCGCTCTATCTATGCACTGTGCTTTGAAAAATGGGGCATGTGCCTTTTCATGCCCTGCGAGGCCCACAAAAGTAACACATGAAAACACATGTATACTGCATTTAATGCATTGCCAGCCTGCGGAAGCAGACTCTTCCAAAATCCACAAGAATGATCCCCATTGGCCAGACCAAAAACACATGATGCATGAAAATGTGTATTAATGCAACAAAGATGCACTGCATGGCACCACAATGCATAAAGCAAACGTGTCAACATGCTAGAACAGATGTTAAAAAAATGCACTAAACAACCGGACAAAGGCGGATAGATGTGAACTTGCCCCAAGAAGGCAGACACAGCAGCTTTTCTCATTACAATTCTGAGACTGATCAGCTTATTATTATCTTTCCATTTAGGGTTTGAAAATCCTTGCAATGCGATTTTTTTTTAAGTCACAATATAAGTAGCTTATGTTCCTATTGAATCCCCCGTAGTTTTTACTCCTCTCTCCTCGCTGTGTGGTTTGACTCTCTCCCACCTCTCTTGTTTTTTCTTCCCTCATGCACCCTCTCCATCCTCTCTCCATCTGCCTCTCCCACATCGCTCTCCATCTCTTCTGCAGGCCTGTTCCTCTCTAGCTAGCAGATGGCACATGCACACCCATCCTTCATATCGGAGAAGGTTATGCCAGGAAATGGGAACATTTCTGGCAGAATAATTATAATAATTTTTTTTTTCCTCTGCCAGGGGTTAGGGCAGGAAGGCATGCGATGAGTAGTTGTATAAAGGTGAACACAGATGTAATGCTTTTGGGATGCTATGGAAGACAATTTTGGCACAGTGCACACTGGAGGGATGGTCTGAAGGTGCGGAAGAATGGAGGGGACTGGATAAATATATTGTGGGGGTAGAAAACTATTGAAGAAGTGTTGATGGAACATTGGTAACAACTTACAGATGACTGGGAGACGATTACCGTCTGTGAAATACTGATAGTGTGGAGGCCACAGAGGAGACAGGTCCGGTATCTGAACGTTGTGCTTGGTGTAGGAGGCCATAACTGTCATCCAGAGGCAGGACATGGAGAGGAAAAGAGTGGGGCTATCAACAGAGAATCAGGTGAGATAACAAATGTGAAAGTTCTGGTAAAAAGTGGAAGGAAGGCAACAGATGTTGGGGAGAGACAGGAGGAAAGAGAAAGAAAAGAGGAGAAGGAGAAAGGACTAAATTCACTAAGCTATAATACATGTCTTGACTATTTTTGGTTATTTTGTTATCTTCTGGACTTATTTGCAATTACAACTGAAACAACGATCATTCCGGCAAACAACAATCATATAACTTTGTGAATTTCTAATCTGAAAGCGACAGAGAGGGAGAGACTGAGTGTTAGAGAAAGAGAGAGAAGGAAAGAGACTGAATAAAGCAGGGATGGAGAGGAAGAGAGAAAGACTGAATGGGGGGAAGGGGGACTAAAAAGAAGAGAGAAGGAAAAGAGAGAGAGAGAGAGAGAGAGAAAGAGAGAGAGAGAGACTGAATGAGGGAGAGACTGAATGGAATAGAGAAGGAAAGAGACTGAATGAGGGAGAGGGAGAGAATGACTGAATGAGGGAGGGAGAGAGAAAGAGAGAGAAGCTGAATGGAGAGAGACTGAATGGAAGAGGGAAGGAAAGAGACAGTGAGAGAGAGACTGAATGAGGGAGGAGGAGAGAGGGAGACTGAATGAGGGAGAGAGACAAGGGGGGGAGGAAAGAGACAGCAAAAGAGAGACTGAATTAGGGAGGGAAGGAGAGAGACTGAATGGAAGAGGGAAGGACAGGGACAGCGAGAGAGAGACTGAATGGAAGAAGGAAGGATAGAGAAAGAGAGACTAAATATGGAACGGAGAGAGGGAGAGAGACTGACCTGAAGAGGGAAGGAAAAAATCAGCGAGAGAGGGACTGAATGAGGGAGGGAGAGAGAGAGAAAATCTGAATGAGGGAGAGAGACTGAATGGAAGAGGGAAGGAAAGAGACAGTGAGAGAGAGACTGAATGAGGGAGGGGAAAAGAGAGAGAGAGACTGAATGAGGAAGAGAGACAAGGGGGGGGGAGGAAAGAGACAGCAAAAGAGCAACTGAATGAGAGAGGGAAAGAGAGAGAGAGACTGAATGGAAGAGGAAGGACAGGACAGTGAGAGACAGACTGTATGGAAGAAGGAAGGATAGAGAAAGAAAAACTCAATATGGGAAGGAGAGAGGGACTGAATTGAAGAGAGAAGGAAAGAGGCAGTGAGGGAGAGACTGAATGAGTGGGAAGGAAAGAGGGAGAGACTGAATGGAAGAGAGAAGTAGAGAGAGGCTGTATGGAAGTGGGAAGAAAAGGGACAGCAAGAGAGAGACCAAATGAGAGAGGGAAGAAAAGAGGGAGAGACTGAATGGAAGAGGGACGGAAATAGGGAGAGACTGAATGGAAGAGGGAAGGAGAGAAAGACAATGTAAGAGATAGATAGAGAGAGAGGTAGTGAGACAGACTGAAAGAGGGAGGGAAGGAGAAGGGAGGGAGAGAATAAGTCAGGAAATAGTAGCTAAACTGCTGGAGGAAGCGGGAGGAAAGAGAGAATGAATGAAAGAGAGAAAGAGATAAAGAAGGACCGAGAGGGAGGAAAGGGAGAGATAGAGACCAAACAGGGGAGAGTGAGAAATGGGTAAAGAGAAAAGGAAGATAAGAGATGGAGAGAAAGACTGAACGAGGAAGGGAAGAATAGGAGAGGGAGAAAGCAAGAAAGAATGAGATAGAGAGAAGAAAAATAAGAAGCGGAAATGGGGCAAAGAGGAGAGGGTGATAAAAGGAAGAGAGGAGGGGAGAGGCAAAAGCGTGCGTGTATGTGGGGGGGAGAGCAGAAGGAGAAAGGTGGGAAAATCAATATGGATGCTAGTATACAGAAACAGATAAATCATTTAATTATCATGTCATGTTATAAACCACACTAGAAAAACTACATTTGGAATATTCAGTTGCCCCTTTCACATGGGCGGTTAGATTTCAGCTTTTAGCTGCGGTTAGAGGAACTTATTTACCGCATCTAAATGCAGACAATGCATCCCTATGGCTCCATTCACACACTGCGTTTAGCAACGTTTTCATAACATACTGTTTTATGCGTTTAAGAAAAATAAAGTTGACAGAGTCCAGGAGCGATGTACCGTCTTTGTCTGTGCATAAACGCAATTAATTGCAGTACAAAGAGAAATTAAGTAAACAGTTGCTATAGAAAATGCAAGAATTTACTGCAGCTAAATGCAGCCGCACGTAAACGCATGTAATCGCGCGTAAATGCAGATAAATGCAATGTGCAAACGCAAGTGATCTCTGTGCCAGGAATGTTGGAATTTCAAAATTAAAAAATATGCATTTACAAGCGGCAGAACAACCACCCGTGCAGGGGCGGACTGACCATTTGGAAACTCGGGCACTGCCCAAGGGCCCGGGGCCAGTAGGGGACCCCATGAGATGCCCCTGGTACCTTTTTCATAGGCTTTTTTGAGTTTGGGCACGGACACAGGGGCCCCATGATCCCCTATTGCCCGAGGGCCCCATGAGTTGTCAGTCCGCCCCTGCACCCGTGTGAATGAGGCCTTATTTACCCTAACTCCTCCACATGAGCCCCTAACATGCAATGCATTTCAACACACATACAGAATCATTACATATGCAAAACTGCATGCACCATCTTTTACATTTGTATCTGTTTCCTTTAATTCAGTAGAATAGATATCATGATAATAGTTTCACAAATCTCAATAATCTCCCAGTTATCATGCTGCATAGGACTATAGGCTAAACAAGCCTGAGAACGGATATTGGATCACCGACACACTCGCCATCATTTACTATCCGTAAAATAAACACATAGTTCCCAACTTGTCCCGATTCCTATGGAATGGCTGTGAAGGTTTATCCTTGGGAAATGTATTCTCTGGCTTTTCATATTTCAGAAGCATTTACAAAGGAGTTGCAATGCAGCTGCAAATTTAAAATTTAAATACATTTTTGCAGGTTAATAATTAAAATATAAAAGTTCTTGCACATGTTTCCTGTAGATCGTGCATTCTAAAACGGTACTGAAATTGTACTACGGGTGGGGTGACATGAGCTTGTACAGTTCAGTTCTACATAATGTATTCTATAATAGCTAGTGACCCTGTACAACCTTTGCATGTGTGTTATGGGGGTCTTAATTTACTGACAATTACATTGTACAATTTATACATGGTGTGTGATCGCACTGCATTCATATATATTCAGATTAAACCTAAAAAATGCTTTGCAGTTACAAAAATCAACTCTGCATGGCCAGCTTGGGAGGTTATCTAGCTAGTTGGGGTTCTCCATCTGAAAAGCACCCAGGAATATTCTTAAATATTGGAAACTAGATATATATATAGGATATATAGGATATATAGATAGGTATATAGGATGACCCCACAGCAGATCTTCAGTATAGTAACCTCACCCTGCACACTTCCAGCATGTTATAGGCAGGCTGGGAGTAGACTTTCAGAAGCTCTTAGATTTAGGTTGGAATCAGATGGTAGCTTTCTGTGCCATGGCTGTCCAAAAAGAACTGACAAGCGATGAAATTTTCAACAGTCCTTTACCGGAGTGAGATCCATGGTCCTGCCACGAGGAATAAATTTCATATTTTTAGTTAGGCGTGGGAGGTGTTCAGACAGCACGCAGAGGTCAGGCAGAAGTCCAACAAGTGTCAGGAGGTGGAGTTGAGACTCCGGTAAAGTCATAATTACAGGATTAAAAAAATGATCTTGCACTTTTTTAGGGTAAGCAGTCAGAGGACATGGGGGGACACTGACTGTGTGCATAGAAAATAAAAAATGAAAGGCAGGCAGTGGCCATTTACATCCTACAAGGGGTTTCTCTCTTTAGACTGGAGTACAATAAATGTATCTGCTGGCGCCAATTTCACACCCTTTTTTCTGCCGCAGACTTGCACTCTACTGTTAACCCTTCTACTACCACAAATAAGCAGCTCAACAAACTCTCCTCCTGCGTTGGCTCATTAAAATCCCTTTTTTTTCCATTCTACATCTGCCATGGTCTTGGACAGCCGGCTTAACTCTTCCTTCCCTGCTCTCTTCCTCTGCCCCATAGATGCCCAATCTGTCATCAGCTCTGCATGTCACTTTGCCCTGGTTAGCAGTGTCATTTAACCCCATACTAGATCTCAGTGCAAAATGCCTTCTTTTTGTCTCCGCCATGTGTGCTTTAACCCCTTCCCTGCCTAAGACCTTCTTTTAAATTCTCCTGAAGCAAGAGTTTTGTTAATAAGGGGAGGTTTGTGCTCACTTACCAGCCCGGCAGCCTCCAGCCCATGGGACACGGTGCAAGATGAGAGCAAGGAGAAGAGATCTTCTTGTCAGAACCTATGAGGCTGTAATCCATCTGGGAAGTGTGAGTGAGGGGGAGGAGGGCTGGGTGCCATGTGTGATAGCGGAGAGTGGGGAGCGATGGAGAAAAAGCAGTGGGGGTCTCTAGTGCCCTGTATGAGAAATGCCAGCAGGGTGGGAGGGAAGGAGGAGAAACATATTCTGCCTCTCACTATATTTCCACGCTTGCTCATCCCACACTTGACACCCCATCAGTGACATTCACCTTCCACCGCACGCTTCTCACCTGTCCTTTTCCCACCATTGTCCTCCCTCTCATCAGGACCACTTATCTCCCCATCTGCTGTGTCTTCTCATTGCTCGCTTCCACTTTTTGATATTCGGAAGTGATGACATTTACCAGCCATCACTTGTGACAGTTGGGCAGTGCAGGGGTTAACACAGCATCATCAATATTTAAAGCCTTTTAAAACACAGTAATATCAACATCATGTGCTTTTTGTACATTTGGAAAAAAAAGGATTTGAATTCTTAGTGTTATTTTATTGTATGTTTTGCATCATAATTGCAAAAATAAAATCATGATAAAATAATATTTTATTCAACATATTCATTCATTTATTCATATTATAAAGTTTTGTGTTACAGGTGGCTTGGCCTACCTAGGACCGGGACAGCGTTTTAACGTCCTAGTGATCTTTTTCCCAGTGCCATATAGGTTGGAAGACAACTGAAGAGAATAATGGTGATCCTTTGCTTGGGGCATCCTCGGGGGCGGACTGACCATTTGAGCACTCGGGCACTGCCCGAGGGCCCGGGGTCAGTAGGGGGCCCCATAAAATGCCCCTGGTACCTTTTAAATGCTTTTTTGGGTGTGTTTTAAGTGTGGGCAAGGACACAGGGGCCCCATGAGCCCCAATTGCCCGGGGGCCCCATGAGTTGTCAGTCTGCCCCTGGGCACCCTACACGTTGTGCCTGCTGGTCTGATAAAAGCACCAACGATGGTGGAGCATCAACATGCTGTTGTGGCCCAGGACAGCATTAAGGTTTACCTAACCTTTAAAGTAGAACTCCACACAAGAGGGTTTTTTTTCTAATTTTGGATACCATATGGAAAGGTCAGAAATCTCCGCTATGGAGATTTCCTTTCACTTCCTGTCTTGTTGACCAGCCTCACTGCAGGAGTTGAGAAAGATCCTTCTATACTGGGACACCTCCTGAAAATAAAACAGAGGTTTCAACTCTTTCACACTCCATCCAAAAAGTAAAATAAAAATGTTGGTTGGGGTTCCAATGTAAACATGAAATTATGGCACAATCTTGTGACATGTAATACAAGTTATCAGTGCTTTGTTGGAACTGCTCAAAAATGCACCTTTGTGAACATTTAGCAATCTTTTCTTTTTCTCATAGTTACATAGTTAGTCTGGCTGATAAAAGACAAAATTCCATCCAGTTCAACCATTAAAAAAAAAAATTATAATCGTATACCCACAGTTGATAAAGAGGAAGGCAAAAAACCCAGCAAAGCATGATCCAATTTGCTCCTGCAGGGAAAAAACTTCCTTCTTGATCCCCCATCCATAGATAACCATATGAGACCACAAATAAGCATCAGGTGACCTAACAGAGAGCTTATACTCAGGGGCTAGTGGGTCTATTGTCTGTGATGACAACACATCTGATTTTCATGCCTTGCTTTTGAATAGATATCCTATTGTATATCCTATTATAGCAATACCCCCGTAAGAGTTGCTAAATTTTGGGTCCCCCCATAGTCTTGCACAGCCAGGCAACACGCATTTTCCCACACAGACTTGTATCCAGGAGACAGTGACCAGTCCTTCAGCTTGTTTTTTGTTTAAATTAGACCTTGGATGGGGTAAGGGCTGTATAGGATGCCCAAGGGAACAGCAACTGAGGACAATCTTCCTGGAACTACGTACAAGACTCTTTAGCCTCCCTGGCGGTATGATTATTTCAGATTTTTGGTGCTGAAAGCGGTACCATTATTTTGCATGGAAATATGTAGTTTTTTTAATGTAGGCTGTAATTTTTAGGAATAACTCACTGAAATCTGTCCGAACAAGAGTCTAGTAAACATCCCGGTTAGGATAAAATTTGAAACACGAAATCATAAATTATAATTTAATAAATAATCATAAAAAATAATAATATAATAATAATAAATTTAATTCAATAATATAATCAAACCAAAAACACTGAAATTTGAAATATAGCGCCAAGTTCGCACATTGCTGAGCAAAGTCGCAGAATCGTTTTCAGTGTCTGATGATGAATTTCCCCACAAATCATTATCACTCAATTCTGCAAGTAGTTCTGATTTATTATCGCTGTTCTCTAGCTGGTCTAAAACCGCTTTTGACCTAAAGGGACACTTTTTGGACGCCATGGACATTTCTAAGTTTCCAGGCAGAAAGAATAGTCAAAATGCAGGCAGGGAACAGGACAAAGCAATAGGGACAAAATATATGTGAAATGGTTTGAAACTGCAATGTTTTACTATGTAATATTCGTTTACAAAAAATTTAATTAATTTTTAAAAATTTTTAAATTTGCCGCCGGTTACGGCCCGACGTCACAGGGACGGAACACGGAAGCCGGATGCCAGCATCGGCCGGAGGAGGTGGACGGGGACGCTGCAGGGGAGTGAAGGACAAGGTAAGCGCTGCAGGGACTCCCTGAGCAATGCCGCATGGTAAGCCCGAGTGTAGCTCGGGGTTACCGCTCTTGGTACTGAAATTTTACCCCGAGCTACACTCAGGAATACCGCCAGGGAGGTTAACAGCAAACTTCACTTCTTGGAGAGCTACCCAGCATCTCCTGTGTACCACCCCAGACCACAGATACTCCTCTATCCTGCTAATTGAAGGTATTAATGGACAGGGGATCTAATACCTGTCGCTTTAAATGCAAGACAGTCCCGGGTAGCAAGCTAATCCAGTTTCCCACCAGATTGCTCCTTCCCCTTACTGGCCCAGGGGGTGTAGGTCTACTCACTCAGTCCTCTGTCTGTGAGTTGATGGGTCAGTGGCTGATTTCAGACCTTCTGGGCCACTCCTACCGTGCTGCACAGATTGTCCTAGCTCTTGGGGCCGATGAGGTCCTGAGCTTTCCTCCTCTCCAGCTCCTCTGCCTGTAGATGAGCCCCTTCCCAACTGGGCCCCCTCCCATGCTCCTGCTCTCCAGCCTCTCACTTCATCTTCCAACCAAACTCTCCTGCTGCTGAGCAGGCTTTTCCATAGTTAAGGGCTACACTGGCCCCATGCAAAGTCTCCTGCTTGGGGATTGATCAGTATGCAGGCCAGCCCCTCCTCACCCCAGCCACAGCTTCTAGAATCTTCTCCAAGATCTATAGAGTGAGCAGGGGGAAGTGTTAAGGAACTGAACTGCAGAGTCTCCCAGCCGTATGGTCACGATCCTTCCCCAGCCTGGACTGGCTTTGTGTCAACAGCTGACAGCGGGTTTCAGCCTGGTGTCAGCTGAAAACGGGTCACAGGAGTGCAGAACGAACTGCGCTCCTGTAATCCATAGGAGAAGTACATCCAAAAGAGCATTGGCTGTACTTCTCCTTTACATTAATTATTATAATTTGTCATATTCCTTAAGTTAGAATGATTAGTTTTCAGAAATATTTATGTATATTCGGATTCCTTTCGTATATTCGTTATTTTCAAATTGATTCGAAGTTTGAAATTTGAATTTCGGAATTCAAAATGTGAATCTCTGAAGTTCTATTTTATTCTATAACATTTTTTTCTATTCTATTGTATTCTTTTCTACTTTTTTCTATTCTACTCTAATCTGTTTTATTGTGTTCTATTCTATTTTATTCAATTTTATTCTATCCCATTATGTTCTATTATATTCTATTGTCTTCTCTTCTCTTCTTTTCTATTGTTTTAAATTCTATTCTACTCTGTTCTAGTCTTTTTTGTTCTGTAAAGCAGCCTAAGTAGGAATCATCATCTTAATTAACTTTTATACCTTACTGCATTTATTGCAACATGTTTGAATTTGAACTCAACTTAATTTATTAATCCAAATTTATTTTAGAATTAAATTTCGATTTAGAATTTGGATAATTAGTTTTTTTATAGTTTATTTCGGATTCATTGAAATTCATTACAATCAATTTGGGAATTTGGATACATCCAAATAACAAAAGATTTCGTCCCAATTTCGCAATAAAATGAATAGTACATGTCTAAAAGGTTATAACCTCTGACAATTTTTTTTACATCTGTGCCCCATTGGAGTGAATTTTTTTCACTTCCTGCCCCATAGCCCCCCCCCCCCCCCCCGCAACTCCCTCCTCACTGGCTGTGATTTACAGCAGCCAATGACTCCCACTCCTGTGTCTCAACCAATGAGGAGGGACTTGGGAGAGCCAAGGCTCTCGTGCACAGCGCCAGATTGAGATCAGGCTCAGGTAAGTATTAGGGGGGCGGAGGAGGGAGCTGCACATTGAAGGTTTTTTACCTTCATACATAGAATGCATGAAGGTAAAAAACCTTCAGCCTTTAGAACCAATTTAACTTCCTATCTGGGTAAGACATGATCAGAAATCTTTCCAATGGGGACACAGACAAGAAAAAATATTTTTAATAGAGTGGGGAAAGTTTAAATCCTTTGTCCCGGTGAAAACCTTTCTTGTATGAGTATCACGGAGATGGGAAGTGAGGGAAAATCCTTTTAGTTGGGTCACATAAGAAAATAAAAAAACCCAATAGTAATTGTAACTCTTCTCCCTTTTATCCAAACTAAAAAAAAAAAATTGTGTACAATTAGGCTTGGACTTTTAGAACTTTCCAATAATTCTTTAAAAAAATTGCATCTTCCCGTTCTGCCACTTTTTTGTATACCAATTACATAGATTAATTTTCTGTGTTCCTTATTGTCCCTCTCCTTCCTTTGTCTGAATTAGAAGTTGACAAAAGGGAATTTAGAAAAAGTGCAACCTGGCAGAGTGTAAATTAGCAGAAGCAGAGTAAAGCAAATTTCCTACCGAGGTATTTCTCCTGGGAAAACGACAGTTCGAGGGACGTACTCGCGGTCAATGCACACACATCTGCAAGGACACAATAGGGGTCATCTTCAAATAGAGAGAATGTAGAGAAGAACTGAAAACGTCGAGTCTCATCTCTTTGTCACTAACTGCCTCTTCTATATTTTATAATATTGTAGGCGGAATAAATAAACACTCCTCATATGTGTCAGAAACTAGATGTGCATTTATTGAAACAGCATTGTATCAAGAGTAATGTTTTAGAACGATTTCATCTTCTCTAGGTCTGACTGCTCCAAACTGAGGTCAAATATTGGAATAGTGCACATCATTGTACTGTCAGTTCAGGTTTAAAACTGCGGCAGGGATGTTCTGCATATCTGCAAAAATGGGATATTTCCCATGTGTGTGCAAAGACAGGGAAAGGTTTTGTGCTACTGTCTTTGCGCATGCGCAGAGAAACCACGCTCCAGCACAGATGTGCAAGGAAACCCATGCATGCGCAGTTGGGCCATAGGAATGCCGTAACCCAAAACCCTCTTGCACATCTGTGCACGCACAGAATCTTGGAAGGGGCGGAGAGGTCCTAGATGTCGTTTTCACCTAGGCAAGAGATGTGGAAGTGCTGCTTTACAGTACAATAGATGTGTAAAAAAAATATATATATAATTTAAAGAGAGGAGGGGAGAGGAAGCAGGGAATGAGGACATTAAGTTTAGTATGAAGGTCTGCTTTATGTTGCTCTCCAGAGGATTTACCCCCCCCCCCTTCCCGATCAGGCCATTTTTTGCATTGTGGCATTGCGTTAGCCCTGGTTCACATCTGTGCGGGTGGTGCCGCTGCAGATCCACGCGAAAATCCGTGCAGCCGCACCACCCACACAGAGGAGTGCAGACCCGCAGGCGGGTTCCATTAGTTTAATGGCACACCGCCCACACTGGAAAACGAAACCGTACTGGGAACCGAGGTTGCCGTGTAGGCTGCATTTTCAGAAGTGCAGGGACTTCTTCCCTGCGTTTCACGGGGCACGGGAGTCCATTTGAATGAATGGGCTCTCGTGCCCGTGCAAAATGCGGTCCGCGCGGTCGCAAATACGTGAACCGGGGGTTACTTTAACTGACAATTGCACAGTCATGCAACGCTGCACCCAAATTAAATTTACGTCCTTTTTTTCCCACAAATAGAGCTTTTTTTCAGTGGTATTTTATCGCCTGTGCGGTTTTAATTTTTTGTGCTATAAACAAAAAAAGACCACAATTTTTAAAAATCAAATTTCATCAAAAATTTAGGCCAAAATGTATTCTGCTACATGTCTTTGCTTAAAAAATAATCCCAATACGTGTAAATCAATTGGGTTACGTGAAAATTATAAACATAAAAATTGCTGCGCTGCCTCTACCAAAAAATACTTTAAATAAATAAATGAACTTCCTACTACATAAAGGATCATTACAAATGTGCATATACTACAATGCCCTGTGGACTGACTATCATATCCCTCCTCCTCAGTGACTAAATTATAAATAAACCAATATGTAAATTCAATGTGCTTAAACGACAATAGTGCTAAAAATAGCACATATACAATGCCATCAAACTGTGTATACAATGAAATTGTATAAAACTATATATATATATTAAAGTCCCAATAGTTGTGCAAACATAAAGTTCCAAAAAAATTCCAAAGAAACCTCCATCCGCATCCAATGTGAATACTAAGCGATACAGTAGTAAATCTTTTTATCAATAGCAATTCTCTGTGTGAAGTGCTCCAATTAGTGCTCCCCTCCAGAGCCCCACTCATCACAGATAATTGACCACCTAGAATGGTAGGTCAAATATCGCATAAGATGATGAGCGCTCTCCTGCAGGAAAGTTGGCCGTCTGTGTGGTCTTGATACCTCTATACACTGATGACAGACTCCATAGTGGAAACACCTCTAGACCAATCGCTTGCGATAAAACTCCTCCAGAACCTCCACACTACTCCTCAACAACGTAAAAACATCAAAATGAAACTTCCATAGCGTAACACCATATTTATTAGGTAAAAAAACACTTACATAAAAAACATGTGTATGACACTTTAAATTCCAGCACAAAGCAATTCCTTCTCAGAGGACAAGTGTAAGGCTATCAAGCCCCGCCCTACGCATTTCATCATATGACGTCATCAGGAGCGTGAAAATGATAGCGTTTACAAATGGCAGTGTATATACTGAAATTTTCTTTTTGTTACTAGTAATGGCGGTGATCAGCGACTTATAGCGGAACTGGAGGACTGCGGCGGGCATTCTGGCACTGGGGGGAACTGACTTGGTGTCAATGACATCCCCAGTAACACTAATACAGTGATCAGTGCTAATAAAAAGCACTGACACTGTACTAATGGCACTGGGCAGGAAGGGGTTAACATCTGGAGCGATCAAAGGGTTAACTGTGTGCTGTTTCACAGTATGGTGTGTGTGTGCTTTCCACTGTAAGCACATTGCTTTGTATGGCTCTGCTATGCAAAGCCATACAAAGCAGTGTGCAGGACCTGACAGGAGAGAGATCTGTACTGTTTACATACAATTCTCTCCCCCGTCAGTAATACTCGGTGATCACTGGTTGGCGGCGAGTAATCACTGGCTGGGACCCAGTGATTGACAGCCGAGGCCGCGAATGGCGCCTATGCCCCCTACCCGAAACTGCAAAATCACATATATATGGTGATTTTGCGCAACCCTGCCGCCCTGTAGCAGTATTTCTGCTGTAGGTCGGAGGGGAAGCAGTCAAAATAGAACTATAGGCAAACCTTTTTTTTAATTTATTTTGAATAGAGCAAGGGAAGGTTATAATCCCTGTAAGGTTTTTTTTTCACCATCTGTATCCCATCACGGGGATTTCCTTTCACTTCCTGTCTCATAGCCACACAGGAAGTGAGCGGTAATCCCAGCAAATTAAGGGAATTCCTTGGGGACCTCCAGGTCACCGGAACTACTGTCCCCATTGGAAGATTCTCCTTGTATTACTTTTCTGGGGACAATCCAAAATTTGGGATTTGCTTTACTTTCACTTTCGATGATAATAGGAAACAGGACAAATAGAGAGGATGAATCCCCTTAATAGGGGCACAGACAGCTATAAGATTTTGGCGATGTTGCGGAGGTGGAGTCTGCACGAGTTTGTTAAAGATTGGACTTGGGGCTGGAAGGATAGGTTGGAGTCCAGAATGACACCCAGTACTCTGGCCTGCAGGGTGGGTTTGATGGTAGCGTTGTTGGATGTGACGGAGAAGTCAATGGGGGGTGGGGTCCGGGCTGGGGGGAAGACAAGAAACTCGGTTTTGGAGAGGTTCAATTTAAGGAAGTGGAGCGACATCCAGTCTGATATGTCGCTCAGTAGGTGTGTGATTCGGGCTGAGACCAAGGGGGTGAGGTGGGGGGTTGAGAGATAGAACACACAAATCCTCCATCTCCTCCTGTGCCACCACCCCCTCCCTCCTAGATTGTAAACTCGAAAGAGCAGGGCCCTCGATCCCCTCATGTTTTGCATTGTATTGGTATTGTTCTGTCACATGTTCTGTCCCCCTTTGTAATGTACAGCGCTGAGCGAAGTATTGGCGCTTTATAAATACTGTATAATAATAATAAGAATAATAATCCCTCTCTACTCTCTCCAAAACTAGAGAAAAAAAGTTTTGCCTTTAGTAATAGTTTAATGAGATAAAGTGGACGGTCGCACACTCTATGAGGTTACCAAAACATTTATTGTGAAAGTCAAAAAATAAAAAACATCACATTGCAATATAAGCACAGAGGGATGGGTTGACGTGTTTCACCCTGAATATCGCTTACTCATTATAAGTACTATTCAGCATGAAACACATCAATCTATCCCTCTTTGCTTATGGTGCGGTGATGTTTTTTATTTTTTGACTTTCACAATAAAAGCTTTGGTATCATCCTCATAGAGTGTGCGACCATTCACTTTAAGTCATTCTGCTGTTTCGGAGGTGAGCAGGGCAAGGACCTCCATATTAGGATGGAAAAAGGGGTATTACATGAACAGACCTGAAGCTGTGCTTTTTCTTTCTTTGGACCTTATTTGCTTAGTTATGTAACGCCCTCTAGCTTAGCTAGATAAGTTTTGTGGTTTTATTTTTCTAGGCAGAGGCTGAGTGGCAGCCTGGGATGAGTCAGCCTGTGAGTGAGGCAGGAGTTCAACGCAGGAGAGGCACGGGAGGTTCTAAGGTCAGAGCTTCTGGAGCACTCCCACCACTCCAGAAAGCTGAGAGCTTTGTGCAGGAGGGGAGGAAGCTCGGAGTTGTATGGTTAAGGGACGTTGGCAAATCCCCTGGCAGAAGGCCAGGCATGGTGACTGAGCCTGGGAGTAGTAGGAGCAGTGTCGGGTGGAATATGGAATGAGAGGTTGGAGTGTGGAGCCTGGGAGGAGTCCCAGGGAAAGGGACTACCTACAGGAAGGAGCTGTGAAGGAGCCAGGCCAGTGAAAGGCCTGAAGGCAGCCAGCAACCCATTTAGCTATCATGAAGGATAGTGTGAGTACTCTTACACCCTCTGGGCCGCATAAGGGGAGAGGGCAGTCAGGAGGAAAACTCAACTAGCTTCTCAGCAGGGGCTGCTGTGCTAAATTGGCAGTTTCTGGGCCCCCTTGCCCAGGGAATACCCTCAGGCAGCTGGGTGAAGAGGAGGATTCATCTGGGGTCTGAGGAGGACCAAAGAGATGGAATGCTCTTAGGGGAAAGGCTATTTTGTCCACGTCTGTACATAGTTGCTAAGGAGTTTGTCCTCAAGTTTGGTTCCCTTGGGCATCCCATACACCCGTCAACCCTATCCAAGTTATCAACCCTTTAATAATATCACAAAACCAAGCTCAAGGACTGTTTACTGACGAGTGCAAAGCGTGGAAGAAAATGTGTGTTGTGCAGCGCTTTGGGGGGACCCAAATATCAGTGACTTCTAAGGGGGAAGTACTGCAGTTACATTGGTCCAACATGGTATATTTCATACCTGAGGGAACAGTTGTTGAGGCTGACAATCACCGCTGTAGTAGATGATATGCCATTATATGCCATATGGGTGGCACAGTGGCTAAATGGTTAGCATTTTCACCTGGCAGTACTAGGGTCGCTAGTTCGAATCCCAACCACGGCACCACCTGCCTGGAGTTTGCATGTTCTCCCTGTGCTTGCGTGGGTTTCCTCCAGGTACTCTGGTTTCCTCCCACACTCCAAAGACATGCTGGTAGGTTAATTGGCTTCTGTCTAAATTGTCCCTAGTATGTGTATGTATGAATGTGAGTTAGGGACCTTAGATTGTAGACTTGAGGGTTGGGGACCTTATATTGTAGACTTGAGGGTTGGGGACCTTAGATTGTAGACTTGAGGGTTAGGGACCTTAGACTGTACACCCCTTGAGGGTTAGGGACTGATGTGAATGTACAATATATATGTAAAGCGCTGCGTAAATTGACAGCCCTATATAAGTACCTGAAATAAATAAATAAATATCCTGTGCCAACCAGCTTTCCCACTGCATACACACCACAGGGGGATCTCTCACATGGCACCACCATCATTCACAGATTTTCAGATTGGACAGGATGGAATGTATGGGTGGTGACATCATGATCTCCACATCATCCAATCAGAGAACACCTTGTGTTAATTCAATATAAGCAATCTGTGATTGGCTAGGGTTCTGAGCAAGTACCTTCCTGTGGTCAGTATGCAGCAGAGCAGATTCTTGGCACAGGAGATGGCAACATAACAGGGATCACTGTAGTAGCACCTACCAGCAGTCCCTCAGGCATGAACTATACATAACCATGTTGTGCCAAACAGGACCATGTAACTATGCGATTAAGATCATACCTGTAGAGCAGCTTTAAGGTTTACTTGAAAGGAGATTTTTAGGTGCTCTCATATTTTATGAGCTTGTTCATATATATTTTTTACTATTTATTTGATATATAGATATGTAGATTCTCCTTCTACTGACTACATATGCCTCAGCCACTGAACTCCTATCAACTACTGAAATAAAATCAGTTATTTCAATGAATTTTATTGTTTTCAGTCTGAACAGAATGATAGACCTGCATTAACGGAGAGGAATAGTAAAGTACAATCACTGTACAGCGCTGATAAGCAGGAACCACAGGCTGCACAAGTATGAAAATATATGGATATATATACTGTAAATTTACAAAATGTGCAGAGAAATAAGATTTTGAAAGCACTAACAACATTATTTGTACTAAGCTTGTGACTAGGTGCAGGGTGGTGCTGGAAGTAATGACACAGAGTCCAGTTGCAGGAGCAAAAACTTGTTTTGAAGGAAAGGCTCAACTGAACAGACAATCCAGTGGGATAATACCATGCCAGGGAAACACTCACAGTTCAATGTAACTTGAGAACACAGTGGATTCAAATGCACCGACAGCATCTGTCTCAGAGGGAAGATTGTGTCCTGGCCGGTCCGGACTCAATGGGGAGGCTTCCTCAGAAGGATGGCCGTAACCTGTTCCTCCTCTCCAGGAACCTCTCCCTGCTGCTAGTCACTTTCACTGTGGTTTTTCGCTCACCTAGCCACTTCACAGAGTGCGCACCAAAACCTGGTAGCACAGTCTTAACAAGACTCTTCTGACCCAAGATGGCCATCAGGGGGTCACTTGGTTGTAGTGTAGCCAACTGGAACAGTGCCTTAAGGGACCAGGAAATCATAGAGAAGCCAAGCTTCTTTTGACTTCCTCTGAAACTCCAGTACTGCTCCGGTCGAGCAAGCTAACCTCATGCACTTTTTTAGTCAATAATTTGTATTGCAATAGAAAGAAAGAAATACAGTGTCTTTGGTATCACATCCAACATGATTGGATCACATGCACTTTTATATGTAGCACCCTCCTAGATAGCTAGGGGGAGCAATATTCCAAATTGTTAGTTAGAGGCTGAGCAGCAGCCTGTGTAATAGCCAGTGGGAGGTTAAATTCAAGTCAGAGCTCAGAGGCTCTGCAGACCAGCTCTCTGGGACTTCCCCCTGCTCAAGAGATTTGGAGAAAATTCTAGAAGCAGTGGGGGGAGTGAGGCATGGCTAGTCTGTACTCTTGAGGGATCCTGACCAATCCTCAACAGGAGGCTTGGCATGGGGTCAGTAGAGCCCTTAAGAGTGAAAGAGCCTGCTCAGCAGGAGAGTTCAGGTGAAAGATGGATAAGTGAGGATGGAGAGCAGGAGACTGGGAGGGAGCCCAGATGGGAAGGGGCTCACCTACAGGCAGGAGGAAAGGTTGGGACTTCACTGGCCCCCAGAGCGAGGACCACCTATGCAGCAGGGAAGGAGCAGCCATCAACCCAGCAGCTCATAGGAAAAGTGAGTAGACCTGCACCCCTGGCCTAGTAAGATGAAGGAACACTCTGGTGGGAAACTAGATTACATACTACCCGGGGCTGTCTTCTCCTAAAGTGACAGGCACTGGATCCCCTGCCCAGAGATTCACCCAGAACAGCTGGATAAGGAGGGGTCTGGAGTGGTACTACAGGAGATGCTGGCTAGCTCCCAAGAAGCAGGATCTATTTATATATTTTTTTGCTGCTAAAGAGACTAGTACATAGTTCAGGAAGACTGTCTTCTGTTGCCATTACCCTTGGACATCCCATACACCCCTTACCCCATCCAAGTTTATATCCCCCTAATAAAATCCCCCCCAAAAAACAAGCTCAAGGACTGGTTACTGTCTCCTGGATGCAAGTCTAAATGGGGAAGATTCATGTTGCTTGGCTATGCAGGACTATAGGGGGACCCAAAATTCAGCAACTCCTAACTGGATAGTGCTACATATATCTAAAGAAGCAAAAAGATAAATAGAACTTTTAGTGAATTGCCATAAACAGAGGATTTGAAAAACACCTGAGAATACACACCTGAGAAGACAACTTCATCCAAGATGTCCCTCCGGCTATTTGTCCCAGAGACCATTGACACTTGTACTGAAAGCAGAGGAAGATCTAACATTTTGAGTTAGTTGGTAATGGGTCTGGAACAGAGGGGAATTCTTCCAGTGGGGACCCTTGTGGTTACAATACCAATTACACTCTAAGGCAGGGGTGGGCAAACTTTTTGACTTGAGGGCCACAATGGGTTCATATATTGGACCCGGGGGCCGGACCAAGAGTAGATGAATGATGTGTATGTGTCATCCATAGTAAGTATAGTAATATTCCCCCATAGTAAGCATAGTAATTAATCCCCCATATAGTAATTCATCCCCCATAGTAATTCATCCCCCATACAGTAATTCATCCCCCATATAGTAATTCATCCCCCATAGTAATTCATCCCGCATATAGTAATTCATCCCCCATAGTAATTCATCCCCCATATAGTAATTCATCCCCCATATAGTAATTCATCCCCCATAGTAATTCATCCCCCATATAGTAATTCATCCCCCATATAGTAATTCATCCCCCATATTAATTCATCCCCCATAGTAATTCATCCCCCATATAGTAATTCATCCCCCCTATAGTAATTCATCCCCCATAGTAATTCATCCCCCATATAGTAATTCATCCCCCATAGTAATTCATCCCCCATAGTAATTCATCCCCCATATAGTAATTCATCCCCCATAGTAATTCATCCCCCCTATAGTAATTCATCCCCCATATAGTAATTCATCCCCCATATAGTAATTCATCCCCCATAGTAATTCATCCCCCATATAGTAATTCATCCCCCCTATAGTAATTCATCCCCCATATAGTAATTCATCCCCCATATAGTAACTCATCCCCCATAGTAATTCATCCCCCATATAGTAATTCATCCCCCATAGTAATTCATCCCCCATAGTAATTCATCCCCCATATAGTAATTCATCCCCCATAGTAATTCATCCCCCATATAGTAATTCATCCCCCCTATAGTAATTCATCCCCCCTATAGTATTTCATCCCCCATAGTACTATTCCCCCCCAAGTAGTAAGCCAAGTCCCCCCTGTGTCAATTCACTTACCTTTGCTCCGCGAGTTCCTCTCGCCGTGTTCCCGCGCCGTTCCGGTCTTCAGGGCGGACTGTGAGAGGAGCCTAGCTCCCCTCCCCTCACGTTCGTCACGCTGCCCCGCCTACACACATCCTGACAGCCACATCCGCGGGCCAGATTAAAAGGTCGCCGGGCCGTAGTTTGCCCATTGCTGCTCTAAGGGCTTGTTTATACTTGCTTCAAAATGTGGCATTGGACACACTTTTTTAAAGCGCTCTGAATGTCAATCAAAGCACCTGGTTACCTTACAGTCCTGTTCACGCATTTACTTTGCTTCACAAATGATACCCCATGGCACTTTCTTAGTGCTTCAAATCGTCTCCAAAGCCTCCTTAGAAGTCTATGCAAAATCTTGCCAACAGCACCTGCAGCTTTTTAGAGGCTTTTATTCAGCTTTAGCCTCACTTTGTTTTGGAAGTATCACAGGTGTGAGATATCCCAGGATACACTAGGAAACCAACACGTGAAAAGGAAAGACGTCATCAACAGTCATTTCCGGGTTCAGTTGTATGCTATATTCTGGAAATGTCTGGTGCAGATGTCACATTTCATGTGCAGTGTGGAGTAGAAGGAAGGTGAGAGGAGCTTGTACTGGAGCAGAGCAACTAGCAGACGGCACACATGGTGTGCAGCATGGGAACACTATAGCAGAATGTGAGTGGAGACTGGAGAGAGAGGACTGAATGGCAGAGGATCAGCAGAGCTGGGGGATCAGAGCAGGAGAGACTAGCAGATGTGGTGATCAGCCTGGGAGCAATATAGTGGGAGGTGAGCGGAAACTAGAAAGAGAAAAGGATCAGCAAACCAGAGGATCAACAGAGCTGGGGTTACTACTAAGTAGGGAATCAGCAGAGCGGGGGGGGGGGGGTTACTACTGAGTGGAGGATCAGCAAAGCTGGGGGTTACTACTGAGTGGGGGATCAACACAGATGGGGGGTTACTATTGAGTGGGGGATCAGCAGAGACAGAGGTTACTTCTGAGTGGGGGATCAGCAGAGCTGGGGGTTACTACTGAGCAGGGGAACAGCAGAGCTCGGGGTTACTACTGAGCAGGAGATCAGCAAATGTGGGTGCACTACTGAGTGGGGCATCAGCAGAGCTGAGGATACTACTGAGCAGGGGTTCTGCAGAATGAGGGTACTAACAAGCTGGGGATCTACTGAATGATGGTACTAATGAGTTGGGGATCTGTTGAAGAGATATACTGATGAGCTGGGCATCTGCTGAGTGGGGGTACTACTGAGTTTGGGTTCTACTGGTTCCCTTTATAACAAATAGAAAATCAACACACACAAGACTTTTGACAAGCTTCATTAAATCTTCAAAAAAAACATCACTGAATCATCACCGAAGCATCAAAAACACATCAAAAAAGCATGTTGAAGTGGTAGGCGCTTTCATGTGTGTTAAAGTCAAAGCAAGTGTAAATTAGCCCTAAGAGAGGATTTCCCTTACTTTGGAGAAATTACCTCTCTCTTCCTTGTCCTGAGAAGTCAAAATGGAACATAGACATTAAAAAAATTGACTGGGATTTTAACCGTTTCCTATAAAAAGTTTGCCTTTGCATTTGGTTTTATGGAACCGCTTTAATGGCCAGTCAACAAAATAAGTCTTTCTTTTAAAGATTTGCATGTATTTATTTTATTAGACTGTTTAAAACATTAGCCTCACACTTTCACCGTTGTTAAATTATTCTAAATTAATCCTTGTGTTAATGTCACCCCCAAAGCTATGGTAAGTCATTGATATAAAGAGGTTTGCCTGTGGATGTCAAGGTATCTGACAAAAACGTCAGTGACACACATATAAACTCATGTTGGTTTTGGGTTATTCTTACATACAACTGCCACAGTGTGAGCCCTGTACAACACTTCCGACACGTATCAACCTCCCATGAAAGGCATTTCCTTGTTGGCACTTATGGCGGTGTTAATTGGATCTTGGAAACGTGAGAAAATGATTTTCTTTAATGAATTGACTTGGGTGCTGATGTTGTCCCTGTAAAAAGAATGCACCTCCATGAACGGCAGTCATCTCAGCACAGCTGCCATGGTCCCCTCAGAAGCCTCGCGAAGAGCTGGACTCCCAAGTTGCGTTACATCTAAATAGCTGCACTACAGTGACAAATGTCGGTGACGAGAGATACAAAGAGCTCCGTAGATACAAAATGCATTAAGAACTTGTCAGTCTAATTCAAGATTTTCCTAGTCAGTGGTGCACAAAAAATCCATCAATATATCATGATTGCTATTTGTTGAACAGCTTGATGCACATGGGAAATCTGATGTCATCATCAAGAAGCCCAATCTGTTCTAGGTATGTGATGCCAAGTCCTTAAGGGGGAGCTCTAGACAAAACTTTGTTATAGTTCTGGAAGGAAAGGGTTAGAAGCTTCTGAGGTGTTATTTGTTGTCTGGAATTTTCCTTTTATGAAATACAATGAATATAGTAGGGACTGGTCAAGACAGAGAATGAAGCCTTAGGCAGTATAATCAACCCATTTGTTCAAGACTTCTGAACAACAATTTGCCTTTAAGACGACCAATATCAGAACCTCCATATGTACCACCCCGTTCCACTTCCATAGTAGCAGGGATAAAAAAAAGCTTAATATAACACCGCTCCAGTCTCCCACAGTAGTGAGTCCAAATTCAAAGTGAAAGCAAACGTCAGAATTCAGGCAGAAACTCTGACTGTCCAGCTCTTTCTGCTGACTAAACTCTTTTCGGAAGAGATCACATGACCAAATACCTAGGAATATGCTCATGTGACCAGCCACAGCATTTTCTGCAGCATAGGTCATTTTTTTCTGAGTGTAATAAGAGGACGAGGTTGTCATAATGGGAGGTTGGGTTTAAAATGTAGGTCTATATTCAAACAAGGGGTCTGTGGGCAGGGCTTAAGGCACCCTAAAGGGAAACTCTGGAAACTTTGCTTGCTAATGCCCAACTAGGCAAGCGAAGCCCACTCTCATGAGAAATCTGCATTAAGGCGGCACTCCAACTTAGAAGCGAGCACAATTCGTTGTGTCTCATCCACTTCACAGCCGCATAACACTTGACTAAAAAAAAAAGGAAATTCTGGAAACTTTGCTTGCTAATGCCCACACAGGACTAAAAAAAAAAAACAGAAAACAGGCAGGCTTAATGGACCACTCTGTCTTTTTTCTGCCGTCACTTTTCTATGGTACTCAGACTTCCTTCCATCATGCAGCACCTTCTGAGGGGATACTGTGAAGCCTGTATCCTGCTCTCCAGCCTAGCCTTGATGTCACCTCACTCCCAGTGACATACTTGAGACTTTTCACTAGCATTAAACACAAACTTGATGAGGTTCTGTACTTCAGAGGGGCCTCCTTTACATTATTCCCCATGACATGCAGGCTAGATACGTAGGGGTCCCGTGCTGCAGTTCTGGTCTTGGTTATGGGGCACCGGTCACTAAGTAGGGAATTGCACTTGGAAACCCCCTCACTATAGGAGCGCTTCGTCATCCCTGCCAAGTCACAATGCACACTCGCTGGCTTGCAGCCTTTCCACCAAACATTCCTATGGGTATTCAATGGCTCTGTAGCATTCACCATTTGTTAACCTTTGATAGTGTCCATCTCCTGTAACTCCTGTCCTTATATATGCCTTGTAGACACCCCTTTGTAGGAACTTCAGACCAGACATTTATTGACTTTAAGAACATTCATTTAAGTTTCTTGCAAATGTAGAATTAATGTCACACAGCCTCTCAAAGTTCCTTGCATACACAGTTCCAACTCATTCTACCTTAGGCTCTGAGAAAGAAGAGCCCCTTTTATAAGGTCCATATTTTGTTTCCAGGACCCCGACCGGGTACAGCAATAAGGAGGTCACGTTCTCCTTGCAGAGTTACATATTGCAGCAGTCTTTCCTGAGAGTTCCCATGTGGAAGGCCTAAAACGGCCAAGACCTGCCCTGGTATTTATAGCCCACAGCAAAAGGGCAGAGCCATGAACATCCAGGAGTAAGGATCCTTAACCCCTACCTAACCCCCTAGGCAGCCTACGATACACGAGACTTACTAGCACATACACAATACAATATAACAGCAAACCGCATCATGCACCCCAAAAGTAGACACCTGCCCAGGGGCGGACTGACCATTTGGAAACTCGGGCAATGCCCGAGGGCCCGGAGTCAGTAGGGGGCCCCATGAGATGCCCATGGTACCTTTTTCAGAGGCTTTTTTGAGTTTGGGCAAGGACACAGGGGCCCCATGATCCCCTATTGCCCGGGGCCCCATGAGTTGTCAGTCCGCCCCTGCACCTGCCTACAGGTCTCTTTCAGAGAGATGGATTAAGAAATCTGTAATTCCCCTGCTTTTTTGCTCCCTTACAGTGGGGTTGATGCTGGTCATCTTGGCTGTATTCAATGAAAAACATTTATAGTAGACATATACACAGTGGCTAAGTTAGCACTCCTGCCTTTCAGTATTGGGGTCCTTGGTTGGAATCTAATTTAGGACACTACCAGCACGTAGTTTGTGTGGGGATTCCTCTTACACACTGGTAGGTAAATTGGCCCTAGTATATGCATATATACCTCTCAACCATGCCTGATTTGGAGGGACTGTCCCATTTTCGGAACCAAATCCCTCTGTGAATTTTTTACTCCTCATTTGTCCCACTTTTTGGTCCGATGCACAGACCTTTATACAGAAATGTACTATTTAGTTACTAGAAGTGTTATACTGTAGTAAACCATACATCCAAACACGTTTGTTCCAAATGCTGGGGTAATGAAAAAGTAGCAGTAGAAAAAAATCACTTGTGGTTTAAAGCCTAAGCGCAGCCAAAAAAAACCCAAGAAAAATCAGCACAAGGGACATAACTTAAAGTCAGCAAGATGTATCCCTTGTGCTAATGCCTCATCTTTTAGTTAAAATCCTCCTCCCTCCTTGACCCCCATCCTATTCGCCACCTCAGTCTTCTGATGCTGCTGGGGTTAATACAACTAACAGGCTGTCACATGTGCTCGTCAGGAGAGTCTGAATATGGCTGCCACTTCTGCTCAGCTGCTGCGTTTATGAATGAATCATGATCTATGAAAGGAGGGGAAGAGCTATCAATCATCCCGATTTACCCTGTTTCATTAATAGAAACTGTAATATGGCTTCTATAAATGGAGCAGCTAGTCAAAAAGGGCAGGTATAGTCGGGCTCTCCTAATGAGAATCTGTGACAGTCCCTTAGTTGTATTAACCCCCGCCACATCGAAATATTACAGTGCAGTGGGTGGGGGCAGGTCATGGATGTAGGAGGATTTAAACTAAAAGAAGAGGCATCAGCACCTGGGACACATTCTACTTACTGTGTGTTATGTCCCTTGTGCTGATTTTTCTGTTTTTAGTTTTGGCTGTAGTTGAACTTTACCAGTCACTTTGCTGGATATTAATTCTTCATGATGTATGTAACTTGGGGAATCACAGTGTCTTTCTGCTATATGAAAGAACAACCTCTCCAGCGCTTCAAAGGGGTGAATGCCAAGAATTGGACAAGGGAATCAGACATGTGGTTGGCCTAGGAAAAGGGTCCTGGTGGTGCAGCCCTCTTCTGACTGGGGGTCAACCAAAAAGTGGAAAGAAAAGCACACAGGGGGCGCAAACACCTAGCGCATTATCCAAGGTTTATTGAAATATTAAGAAACAAAAAACATACTCACAAATAGAGATGCGTATAAATGCCTGTAAAACTGCTGAGATGGCCCAGCGTGGTGGCAGAGTACCCGACTGGTGGTGAGATTGGCCTGCTGACGTGTTTCAGGGACGTGTCCCCTTCCTCAGAGCTCAGCTCGGAGGAAGGGCACATGTCCATGAAATGCGTCAGAAAGTGCTCCGTGTGCTTTTCTTCTATATATCTTATGCTAATGAGTCCCTCTTTTTCATCTCAGAAAGGGACTAATGTGAATGCACAATATGTAAAGTAATATGTAAATTGCTGATGCTATATACGTAAATACCTGTAATAAATAATATACGTGTTACAATACCTTGTGTTTTTTTGATGAAGTACCTAAAGACATGAAAGGACAGTTGCCTAAAGTGGTCGGATCATAGAACACATTTGTGTCTTTGGATGGATGGGCCATGATACTGTCTGCAGTCACTGTCAGGAGTAATAAGTGATCAGACAAATCACAGAATTTGTTTCAGCTGCTACTGTCCCCCCCTAGATAAATCAGTATACACCCTAAACCTCTCCACTAAAATAACCTTTTGTCCTGGGGTGGTCAGGTCATGCCAGCAGGTTTAAGGCATAGGTTCATATCTTTGCGGGTGGATCTCACTACAGGTTCGCACGTGTTTCAGCAGCCGCAACAACCCACACAGAAAAATGTGCAGAAGGTGCACTGGTGCCATTCATCCTAATGACACAACGCATGCATTTGAAACCGCTTCCGCACTGGGAACTGCACTGCACTGCACTTGCAGTTCCCGTGTGGGCTGCGATTTCTAAAATGCTGCACATGTGTGAACCTAAAGTGTCAGGGATCCTGTCGCTGTGAAGCGGTGCAACGGCGACGGATCCCCTCGAGTTGCGGTTTTGTGAGTGTGCAGGCGCGGGAGCGTGCGGCCGCGCATGTGCAGTAGCGCGGAAAACTCGCGCATGCGCAGTAAGCGCACATGTCAGGCGGGCTATTTAAACCTGCTTAGTTGTAAAATCACTGCCTTCTGGTCTACAACGTTCCTGCATATATTCCTGATCCTGATACCTGTATTCTGCATTACCTGACTAAGAAAGAACTCCGCCTGCACTGACCCTGGCTATCCCTGACCATTCTCTTGCCTGCTCCTTTTTTACTTTATCTGCCTGCTTGATACTGACCCGGCTTGTCTGACTCTGCTATTATATCCTGCCTGCACCTGACCTGCATCTTATCGACTACCATACTCACCTGCCACTGCACCCACGGCCCTGCATCTGGCCTGCATACGGATCACCGCCATACCTGTCAGCCACCGCATCCACGCACCGGTGCTCGGTCCCAAACCCGCATCCTGACTGCCACCACACCTGCTTGCTGCTGCACCTACGTTCCTGCACCCGCACCTGGCTTGTGTCCGAATCTTCTGGGTCCCCAGCTACCTGCCGACAGCTTCAAGATCTACACGGCACTCCTGCCACTCCTGGCTCTGCGCCCCTGTTCCCACTTCCAGGGGCTCCGAGCAGGAGTTGTAAGAGGACTCCCTCTCTCCACATCAGGCTCCCCAACCAGGTACGTGACATAAAGGCTAAACCCAAAAATGAGAATGTAATATATTGCAGCTTACCAATTCTTCGATGTTGTGGCTGCATTTGTTTTTCTCTCTAGGCTGTTTTCTCCTTTATTTTCACTTGGTGATCTGACCACTAAGTCTGCTATTTTTCAGCTTCCTTTAACAGGTTATACTTTCAAGCAAAAGTGTCAGGGGGTTGAAACAAACCATTTACCACTGGTTGGGTGCTTACAATCGTCAGCTTTTATTTATTTATGTAAAACCTTTATCCCAATAAAGAAAAAAAAACCTGTTGCCGTAACTGCTTATAAAGTGTAAGCTTAAGTTCAGCTTTAATTTGATATTCAAGTCAATGTAAATGCTAATGCATTTAACATTACCCTCTCCCCATCTTGACAATGCCAAGGTGGCTCCATTGCTCCTCCATCCAGAGTGGAGACACCCTAGTACCAGATTTGTTACTAGGTGGATCACCAGGTGACAATAAAGGGGGGAAAAGCCTAAAAAAAGAAAACTAATGCAGCCACCACATTTAAGGATTGGTAGGCTGCAATCTATTACGTTTAATTTGAGGTTTAAATACGCTTTAAAGCCTAGAGCTTATTTTATTTTCTTTCACCAGACTTACTGCCTCGGCAGATGAGTGAATCATAAAGGAGTGGCAACCATTTCCTCTAATGGAATTGCTCTGTCGCTGACCCGGAATGCTGCAGAATCTCATTAAAGCGAGGGACTGACGCCATAGGGAAAGGTCATTGCTGGCAAGTTGTCTGACATGGCTCATACCATTCTGCAGAGCAATGTACTTCTGAGAACACACCACCAGTCGGGTACAAGTAGGATGTTGTGAACATCAGGCCAGAGAGGAGTTAAAAAGATCTCACCGTTGGTGTCAGGTGAACACTTCATTCACACTTCGCCCTGAGTGGGATGCCTGTTCTCTCTGCTGACGTGCCCACATTAAATATTCCTTGTCTGTCGCTGCCTTTCTATTATATAATCCTTTCTCAAGCCTAACAGCTAAAGCAACCCCTGCCACACCCGACAGACGCTAAAGATAACATAAAAAGATGAAAGTGGGAAGTAGCTGCATATGTCTTTCTTTATCTTCCTAAGCACCCCCAATTGCCCCCAGCTCAATTTCCTCCTCTTCCAAAGTCCTGACCCCCCCTGCTATGCACTTCTCTCAATAGGCTAGAATGCATTGTATTAAGAGATCATAGGGCTCTGAGTAGGGATACATACAGAAGTTGCCATTCCATCACTCCTTTTTTGACCCATGATTACATAATATTAATAAATGGACTGCAATGTATCCCTATAGGAGGCTGGATGAAAGCTGACATGCGTCCTTCTATATCTGCCCACATCTGAGTCTGTTCAGCTTTTCCAGGCCGAATGGAAAAGGTCTGAGTCCAGGTCCACTTTTACTGACTTAACCAGATGTGTGCGGATATAGGCAGATGCACTTCTGTTTAAATTCAGCCACCTCCAGGAATACATGGGTCCCTTTTTTACATAATGGTGAAAAATCAGAACAAACATGGAAGTCTTCTGTTCTGATCCAACCCAGCACGATCCTCTGCTGAGATGTAGAGGTCTTAGCAGGGGCGGATTGACAACTCATGGGGCCCCCGGGCAATAGGGGATCATGGGGCCCCTGTGTCCTTGCCCAAACTCAAAAAAGCCTATGAAAAAGGTACTAGGGGCATCTCATGGGGCCCCCTACTGACCGAGTTTCCAAATGGTCAGTCCGTCCCTGGGTGTTAGGACAGCTGGTGCCAGACACGCTGCTGCTCCTCCTGTCTTTTTCCTGGCAGCCGTCATTCAGCCACTGTCCCTTCCCAGGTTGGAGTGTCCCTGTACTGCAGAAATGCCCCTTTTCCTACTGGTCACTCCCCTAGGATGGCATCTTTGTTGCCAAATCAGCTAACTGGGTTGTAAGGGAATTCCTGTACAGCGGCTGGCCCACTAGAAATGCGCATGCGTGCAATATCATCATAGAAATGAGCGAGGGCACATTGCTAATATAAATGAGCATACGCTCGCACATGCGCGCAAGAATGCATGCACACAGGTACACGCACGCAGGAGCGTGCCCACAGTTTCTTGCGCCAGACTATTTAAAGGAGGCTCTTACTCTCTGTCAGTGTTGACTGGTCTTCAGCTAACTTCCTGTGTCCTGCTGTATCCTGTGTGTATCCGTTACAGACCCGGCTTGCCATTTACCTGCTCTTGGATTCTGTTTATGCTTCTGCTCATTGGTTTCTGATCCTAGCTTCCTCCTAACCTTGTACCTGTCTGATGTTCTGGTACCTCATCGCCTGCTCGTTGCTGACTCTGGCTATTACTCTTACCATGCTTCCGGCTCCAGTTTGGCTCTACAGTCCTGCCGAGTGCTTGTCCTGGCTATCCATTATATCAGCTCTGGTTTTCACAGTGTGTTCCGGCCTCACGCTTATCAGAAGTTTCGGCAAGTCACCTACCTGGATCTTGCACTTTCAGTGGAGTGCATCCTTAACCTCAGCTGACTTTTCCGGCATTTCCTCTGCTCCTGATTGGAGGCCCTGCTTGATTTACCAAGGTTACACCTCCAGCCGCAAGTTCTGCAATCAATATCCACAGGCACTCATGTTTCTCCTGTCCCTCAGCACCATCTGTTCCACCTTCAGTGGGGCCTAGGGTGGAGATACAAAAGAGGCTGACCTCCTCAATTCAGACTTCTATCAGGTACATGGCATGGGTCCTGTACCTTTGTCATGCCTGGATAACAGATACGCTACTGATTGCTGCCTGCTCAGATCTTTGCTTGGATAACGGACTCTGCCTCTTCCTGCTGCTAGCCAGTCCTAATGACTGCATGCTTGGCGTCCAGCTAGCCACTAGTCCTGGTTGCTACTGCATATTGTAGTTGCCTGAACCTTGTCTGCATAACAATGCCATTTAACAAGGTATATGAACTCTCTCTGTGAGGGTTGTTGGGGAGTGTCTGCTTCCTACACATTTAACATTGCACCTCGAGCCCTGGGTGTGACAAACGCAGGTGTATGACCACCGCCCTCTTCACCTACAGAAGACTGGTCAATCTCACACCGCACTGTCACTTACGCAACAATGACACTCCCAGCCCCACACTGCACAAAGATTTTCCAGCTTGAGAGACCGCAATCTAGGTACCAACAGACTAAGAGCAATTGTTACTGGGTTTAGTTAACGAAGCAATTGGCCCTTTAGACTTCCACCACCTTTTTACCGAGAAGCAGGAAGCCCACAATCGTAGCAATAACAACTATGATTTTAGAATAAATGTCTGTAACACGCACTGTCACCACAGACAGGTATGTTCAGAGATTTATACTACAGTAGCAATCTTCAAGAGACAGGGATTTTTTTAGTTTGCATTAAGAGCCTTAGAGGCAATGTCAACACTTTTCAAAATAGGGTTTAATATTGAAAAAGAGCAGACAGGTGGTGCAAACACCTAGTGCATTAACCCAGATATATTCAAAAGTGTAAAAGACAAAAAACATACTCACAGACATAGCATGTGTAAAAAGCTTTGCATAGCTTTTGAGAGAAACAATTGAGTACTGTCCGTGATACTTTTTTTATTTGCACTAACATACAATTTTGAGGACAAGCTTTCGGGGTATGTCCCCTTCTTCAAGGTCTAAGCTTAGACCTTGAAGAAGGGGACATACCCCGAAAGCTTGTCCTCAAAATTGTATGTTAGTGCAAATAAAAAAAGTATCACGGACAGTACTCAATTGTTTCTGTCGCAAGTGCACTAATACGGCTACAATCACCTCAAGCATAGCTTTTGAGGAAAGGGATTCGTCCCCAAAACACGTCAACATCCTGACCACACTGATAGTCGGAACACCCTGCCCATTGTTGCGGCCATCTCTAATATGCAAAGCTTTTTACACATGCTATGTCTCTGAGTATGTTTTTGTCTGTTACACTTTTGAATAAATCTGGGATAATGCACTAGGTGTTTGCACCACCTGTCTGCTCTTTTTCCAGTGGTTGATTTCCCCCATCTGAGGAGGGCTGCATCCCTGAAGCATTACCCTTGGGCCACTCCTGTCCTGGTTCCCTTGGTCTCCCTTTGGCAATTCACTCCCTGGAGCGCTGGAGAGTACACACTGTCATCCAGTCTGGTTTAATAATGAAAAGGACAAAATGGTGCAAATAAAATATTTACAGAAAAAGGGTGTTACAAGGAAACAAAGAGACAATAAAGCAACAAAGAGATAAAAAGGAGCTGAAAATGAAGAATACTTGCAAATCCTGGTTTCAGCAAAGTCAAGTGCATAATCAAAAATGGTACAGTGGCTCTCACAAGTCCTGTTAGGTGTTCCTTGGTAGATGTTAAAGCGAGAGCTGTCAAGGTGTCCTGGCTTTCCCCTTTTCTGTGGTATCAAAGGGGTGTTGACAGAGGCCATCTGACCAATTAAGCATCTGAGGGGTGGTTGCTGGGATGTAACCACTTTTATGGTCAAGTCCCAGATATATTTTTCTATAAGTATTCATATATCTGAATATCTGCAGGGTACAGTTGGCTGGCCTGCATATTATTGCCCAGTATGAAATTAGCATCAAAATGGATATAGATATGGCAGGTGAAAGGGAATTCCTGTGAGACGGCTGGCGAATAAACGTGCGCATGCGCACAGAAATGCACGATCGCACACATGCACACGCACATGCAGATTGGCGCCAGACGGACTATTTAAAGAGTGCCTCTGCCTGTGCTGAGTGCTGGCTGGTCTTCAGCTGTTCCCCATTTTCTGCTCGTTCCTGTGTGATTTCCTTGTTGCTGACCCGGCTTGTTCCTAACCTGACCTGACTCTTGATTACTCTCCTGCTTCATACTTGTTCCTGACCTCGTCTCTGCTCCTGACTTTGGCTTGCTTATGATTTTGTACCTCGCTGTCCGCCCGTTGATGACCCCGGCTATTCCTAGGACATTGCTCCTGTCTCCCATCCCAGCTTCCTGCCTTGCTCTGGTGCACACCTGGCGATCTACCATACCAGCTCTGCATATCGCTACTGCTCCTGAATCGGTGGTCCATCAGTCTTTTAAGGACTCCAGCTTGTTGCAAACAACATCTGCTGGCGCTCTTGTCCCCCTGGTCCCTAGACACTCCCTGTTCCACTTCCAGTGGAGTCAGGGCTAGTGACACAAGTGAGGCCGACCTCATCATTTCAGTCTCCAATCAGGTACGTGACAATCCCAGTCAGCCAGTGATGGAGTCTGAAAGGGAGGCCTCTGCATTGGGGGACATTTGCCAATCAATCTCTGCCTTGTCTTACATGGTGCAGAGTTTGCAAAAAAATCTTGATTACATGGAGAACAAACTACCAGCCAAGCCAGATGTTTCAGCAACCATGAGTCCCTCTGCAGTCTCAGATATAACTACTCAGACAGAGCTCAGCATGGTTTATGGAACTTTCCTCTACCTGAACTCCGGGTGCCAATACCTGAATACGGGAGACCGCAGGAATTTTCAAACCTTTCGTAACTCCTGTGAGCTATATTTTTCTCTGCTACCAAGAACCTTTGCATCACAAAGCACCAAAGTGGGATTCATTATTTCACTCCTTCAGAATGAACCCCAATCCTGGGCACACCACCTTTGTGAGCAACATGATCCGGCTCTGACTTCTACGGACTCTTTTTTCTCAGCCATGTCACAACTTTACGTTGATCCTTTCCGTCATCAGACTGCAGAATTTATGCTCAGCAAGCTACAGCAAGGCCAAAGGCCTATAGAGGACTATGTGGCTAAGTTCCGTATATGGAGTTCTGACACTCAATGGAACGAGTCTGACCTCCTAAGCCCTCTCCTAGCTGGTTCCATATGATGCATCCACTAGGAACGAGTCAAACGCACCTCTCCTTCCTTCTTCACTTGCAACTTGCTGAAAGAACTATTACTGTTCTAGCAATTATAGAATCTGGTGCCTGTAGCTGTTTCATGGATTCTACCTTTGCTAATCAATACAATATCCCTCTCTGTACCAAGAAACAAATATTTTTGGTCCATCTGGCTGATGGCTCTGGTATCAGTTTTGGCCCAGTGATGCAAGAGACTATGCCAATCCTCTGCCACTCATCCTCAGGACATCAGGAACTTCTACGTCTGGATGTCATAACCTCACCAATGTTTCCGGTCATCCGCGGCATGCCCTGGCTAAGGGCGCACAACCCATCCATCAACTGGCTCTCCAGGGAAATCCTCTTTTCTTCCAAATACTGTCAGACTAATTGCATTCCAAAGGAACTATGCGCAGTGACTCCTCTTCTTAGCATCGATCCTGATTCAGAGTTGATGAAACTTGTCCCTGCCGCCTACCATGATTACTTGGATGTATTCAACAAAAAGAGTGCCAATGCTCTTCCCCCGCACCAGCCCTACGATTGTCCTATTGAACTCCTGCCCGGTGCTGAGATCCCTTTTGGGTGAATTTACCCTATCTCCGAATTGGAACTAGAGGTCCTCTGGAATTACATAGATGAAAGCCTGGAAAAAGGATTTATTTGGCCCTCTACATCACCAACGGGAGCTGGCATATTCTTTGTCGAAAAGAAAGATCATACTCTTAGACCATGTGTGGACTATCGTGATCTCAATAAGATAACAGTCAATAACCGCTAACCTCTTCCTCTGATTCCTGAATTGTTCCAAAGGCTACGAGGGGTATGTGTTTGTTCAAAACTGGATCTGAGAGGTGCATACAATTTAGTCAGAATTCGTGAAGGGGATGAATGGAAGACGGCCTTTCGAACATGCTTTGGGCACTTTGAATACCTGGTTATGCCATTTGGCCTTTGTAATGCCCAAGCAACATTCCAACATTTTGTTAATGATATATTCCGCGACTATCTTGATTTATTTATCATTGTCTATTTGGATGACATCCTAGTCTTCTCAAGCTCAATAGAACGACACCGGGACCACGTGAAGAAGATACTAGGTAGGTTACGGCAACATCACTTCTATGCCAAAGCTGAAAAGTGCAAATTTGAGAAACAGACCATTCAGTTCCTCGGACTTGTGATTACTCCCGATGGCATTACTATGGATCCTCAAAAAGTGACCTCTGTATTAGAGTGGCCCATCCCAGGAGACAGGAAAGTGGTACAACGCTTCGTGGGATTTGCTAATTTCTATAGGAAATTCATTAAGAACTTTTCCGGTATCATTGCACCAGTCATGCAGTTAACCAGGCAACATGTTGCTTTCAAATAGACTCCTGAGGCTCAAACAGCTTTTGAACAACTAAATACCTTATTCACTTCTGCTCCTATCCTAAAGCATCCAGATCCTGCTTTAGCTTATGTTCTCGAAGTAGAGCTTCCCCCATCCGAAGGGTTCACCGCCATCTTTGTTGTGGTTGATCGTTTGTCAAAAATGGCCCATTTCATACCCCTGAGAGGGACTCCTTCTGCTGCTGAGACTGCTTCTGCTTTCATTAACGAGATTGTGAAGTTACATGGTATTCCCAGAAATATTGTAACCGATCAGGGAATGCAGTTCAAATCTAAGTTCTGGAAAGCTGTGTGAGGCACTAGAGATCGAACTTCGCTTTTCTTCTGCATTTCATCCACAAACGAATGGGAAAACTGAAAGGATAAACCAGACCCTTGAACAATATTTACAATGTTTCTCTTCTTACTCACAGGATGACTGAGTGTCTCTCCTTCCATTGGCAGAATTTGCATATAGCAATTCCATTCACTCTGCTACCAAACAGTCCCATTTTTATGCCAACTATGGATACCATCCTTCCTTCCTCCCTGAAATGCTGGGGGAACCCTCTGTCCCAGAGGTACATGAAAGGCTGGATTTCCTCAATAGGAATGGTCAAATGTTACGAGAAACTATTTTAGAGGCTCAGGCAAACAAGAGATTTTTTGACAAAAAAATAAGGGGGAACGTGAATCTGAAACCAGGAGATAAGGTTTGGGTATCCACAACAAACTTGAAATTGAGCTGCCCTTCAAAGAAGCTTGGTACAAGGTACCTGGGACCATTTACAATCAAAAGAAAGATTAATCCTGTAGCTTTTAAATTAGTGTTACAAAAGATTATGAAGATCCATCTGGTATTTCATGTCTCTTTATTAAAACCAACAGTCCCAAGTCTATTTCCGGATCGAGGTCCAGAACCTCCACTGCTCCATGCTCCACTGCTTGTCGAAGGTAATGAGGAATATGAAGTAGAAGCCATCCTGGACTGTAGAAAGAGGGGTGGTCAGACCCAGTTCCTCATCAAATGGAAAGGCTACGGTCCAGAGGATAATTCCTGGGAACCATCCGCTAATGTTCATGCTCCATGTTAATGCAAGCTTATCTTCATCTTCATCCTGAAAAAACAAGCTGTAGTAGGCACCCGGAGGCTGCCCCTAAGGGGGGGGCAATGTAAGGGAATTCCTGTGAGACGGCTCACCAATAGACGTGCGCATGAGCACAGAAATGCGCGATCACGCACGGCGAAGATTGGCGCCAGACAGACTATTTAAAGGGTGCCTCTGCCTGTGCTGACTGGTCTTCAGCAGTTCCCCGTTTCCTGCTAGTTCCTGTGTGATTTCCTTGCTGCTGACCAGGTTTGTTCCTGACCTGACTCTTGATTAGTCTCCTGCTTGATACTTTTTCCTGACCTTGGCTCTGCTGCTGACTTTGGCTTGCTTATGATTTGGTACCTCGCAGTCTGCCCGTTGATGACCCTGGCTATTCCTATGACATTGCTCCTTTCTCCCATCACAGCTTCCTGCCTTTCTCTGGTGCATGCCTGGTGATCTACCATACCAGCTCTGCATATCGCTACTGCTCCTGAATCGGTGGTCCATCAGTTTTTTAAGGACTCCAGCTGCAAGTGCTGCAAACAACATCTGCTGGCACTCCTGTCCCCCTGGTCCCTAGACACCCCCTGTTCCACTTCCAGTGGGGTCAGGGCTAGTGACACAAGTGAGGCCGACCTCGTCATTTCAGTCTCCAATCAGGTAAGTGACAGCAGGTGTGGAGGCCTAATCCACTCTGGTACCTCCTAGCATAGGGGTGTTTGGGTTCAAAATGCTACCCAATAACTGAGGAAGGTGCATATGACTGTATTCTGGCTATAATTTCGGAAGTTATGAAAAATACAGTAGTGGGAGATGGCTTCTACTGAGAGACAGATATGTGTGTTCTACAGACTTCCAACTAAGGTATTTATGACCCAATGTCTGTTAATTCTTCTATTTACTGAAGGCTAAGTCAGACACTTTTATGGGCCCTGAGATGTGTATTGGAGGTTTGATTCTGCTAGTTCTATTAACAGACAGATAAGGGGTGTCTGGCATCAGGTAACAGTTGTGTATTGTATAAACTGAAGGAAGGAGGGGGGAAAGGTCACTGTGGCTATGCCTTCTTATGACAAAATGGCATGGGAGACTTATGACGTGAACAAAATGGCTGCTACTCACACAAATATTCGGGTGCCAGGTACACACGACCGCACTGGTGGCATCCAAGTCCCAGCAGACATGCTAACAGTAAAGTAAAGGTGAATGTTATTGATGACACTATTTTCACAGAACAGGAAGGCATCCATGTGAAAGGGATTTAAAAAACAAGTACAGGATTTTTTACAAAAAGCCTCTCAATGTGATCTGCAGTCCTGTAAAAATCGAATGCTAAACTGCCCATGCACCAATGTCCCTTAGACTTGAATGTGATGTACCCGTAATACAGCAGCACTGTCCCATTCAGGTCTATGAGATATTTAGTGTGCAGTCGTGGGTTTGTGGGGAGGTGCAACGTGGTAAAGACAGTTGCAGATAAAATCAGAACTTTTATTTCAGAAAAATGTCAACTACAAACAACTCCAACAAGAGTGCCGCTTAGGGTACATTCACAGTTCAGTTCTTGGAAGAGAGGTAGTGGGTAAAGATGCACTGATATCGTCTGTCTTCAGAGGGTGGGATGCACAATGGCCAGTCCAGTCCCAAAAGGGAGGCTACTGTGCAGGACTGCGAGTCCTTACCCTTTCTCTACTCATCTGGAACCTTTCCCTGCTGCTATCACTTTCCCTGACAGGCACCATTTCCCTATTCAGCCACTTCGCAAAAATGTGTGCCAAAACCTTGGGGCAGGGACTTAAATAGTTGGAAACAGTGCTGCCTTCAGGACCTGGGGAACCACAGAGAAACCATGTTTCTCCTGACTTCCTCTCCAGGCTGCTGTACCGCTCTGGTCGAATGCTACCTGCAGCGGAGAAGGCAGACTGCACCTGCCTACACTCCCCCCCTTTTGACAGATGCTGCCCTCAGCATCACAAAAGATTAAAAACAACAGCAATAAAAGTACAATAAGAGCATGGTCGAGGCAGAACAATAAAATAAATTCAAACAACATAGTAAGATAGTTGCCCACGGTTAGATCGTAATCGGTGACAACTCTCTTGCCTTTCAGCTAAGTCACTTGGCAAAGGTTGATCTTTGGGTAGTGGCTCGGGGGTCAGAAGCGACAAGGGGTCACACGTACTGTATCTTACGCTTCCCCCCTCACCTGGGCCAAAAGTAGAATCCTTGGACATATCAGTACAGTCTGTGGTAATGAATGGGGTTTTTGGGTCTCCTGGGCTCCGGACACTAAAGTCTTTGGTCCCTGATTTATTGGAGGTCAGAGACTCAAGCACGAGGGCTGCAGGAACCAGTCAGTGGGGGCTGGAAGTTCTGCAGAGTCAAATGCCTCCTAATCATCAGCAGGCTTCTTGGAGCAGCCACCCCCCAGCACACAAGGTCTCAACATACTTTCAGTGTAATCACTTCTTCACTGGGTTTAGCCTCTCTGAGACCAGGTCGTAGACAGGAGTAGGTGGGAAACACTTCTCCACCACCCGATATGGGGTGCGCTCCCACTTGGGCTCTAGTTTATCTCCTCTGGTGAGCTTGGTATTCTTTACTAACACCCGGTCCAGATGTTTCACATGCTCTTTGAATGTCCTGGAGTAGATGATAACATCTTCGAGGTAAACCACAGTCTTGAAACTGAAGTCTCCAGGACATCTTTCCATTAGTCTCTGAAAAGTGCTGGAGGCATTGCTCAGGCTGAAGGGCATACGATTAAATTCAAACAATCCCAGGGGTGTGATGAAGGTGCTCTTTTGCTGGTCCTGGTCTGGGACTTGCCAGTATCCAGTAGCCTGGTCCAGGGTGGAGAAGAACTTGGCTTGTCCAAGAGCCATTAAGTTTACTCAGCTCGAGGCAGGGGGTAGGCAACCTTATGTATTTAAGCATTGAGTTTACAGTAGTCCACACAGAACCGCAGGCTGCCATCCTTTCACAAGAGGACGACAGGAGTGGCCCAACGACTGTGGCTTTCCTGGATCACTCCACTCTGGAATTGCGGAGCAAATCCCTGACCTCTTGGCACAACGCTGGGGGAATGTGAGAGTACCACTCCCCGATGGGTGGTGTATCCCCTGTGTGGATTGAGTAGTCAATGGCTTCAGTGAATCTGTAATAATGTGAACTGGTGGCAGACACTAGCAGGTGTTTTTCCAGTAGCTGATGAAGCAGTCACTGTTGGGTAGAGAAAAGTCTTTGAAGGGAATGTCTAGCTGTTCCAGTAGTGACTTGTATTGGGTCTCATCCCTGGATGCCATTGCTGCCTGTAGAGAGGCACATACTGCTGGCACCCCTGGTTGGGCCTTGGAGACGCAGTGACGAGGTACCGCATACTGCATAATTCAGCAAAGGTAGTATGCCTGGGCATCAAGATTAGTGTTGTTCCAAGGTTGATGAGTTGCACTAAGATTCTTCCCTGGTGGACCCTAGGCAAGGTATGGCCAACCAGCCACTCTCCTGGCATCATGGGGTCCTTGTGGGGTTCCCCTGTAGCTTCTATTAGGCCCCTGACAGCGAGTGACCAGACCACCTTATGCAGGGGTGCAAAGTGTAGGTTTTTTTGAGGGGGATATGGACCACCCTTAATTGCTCCGGTTGTTTCTTGGTTGCTCTACGCTGGGCCTCATAGGCCCGGAGCACTCTGAGCCAAATCAGTTGAAAGCTGCAGCCTGCTGAATGTTCATATTTGACCAATAGGTGAGGTCCAGAACTTTCATACCAAACACAACGGGCACTTCCGGGTTAACTGGGCCATAGGTCACTACTATTCCTATCCGCTCCATTACCTGGTCCTTGACCAGGATAGGGAGGTTATTGGCTACTCTGAGGGACAGCCAGCAGTGGTTCAGTTGTTCTCATGTTCCAGATCTCTGCAAATAAAAAATTATATTCCATGACAGTGACCTCTGACCCGGTAGCATTTAGGCATGGGACTTTTTGCCCATTAACTAAGGTGGATACCAGTGAGCTTGGTGAGACCATGTCTTCTGGCTTAAAATGCCTGTCCCAGGGGTCACCCCTCTATGCCAGAAGTCACTAGTTTAACAACAGCCTAGAGGATGTTTTAACCCAGACTGCCCACAACTCTTGGATATACAGTTGTGCTTAAAAGTTTGCATACCCTGGCAGAAATTGTGAAATGTTGGCATTGATATTGAAAATATGACTGATCATGCCAAAAAATGCTCTTTTATTGAAGGATGATGATCATATGAAGCCATTTATTATCAAATAGTTGTTTGGCTCCTTTTTAAATCATAATGATAACAGAAATCACCCAAATGGCCCTGATCAAAAGTTTCCCTCCCCTGGAATGTTTGGCCTTGGTACAGACACACAAGGTGACACATGGGTTAAAATGCCAATTAGAGGTTAATGTCCCACATCTGTGGCTTTTTAAATTGAAATGTCAGTGTATAAATAGTCAATGAGTTTGTTAGCTCTTACATGGAAGCACTGACTAGGCTAGATACTGAGCCATGGGGATCAGAAAAGAACTGTCAAAAGTCCTGCGTAACAAGGTAATGGAACTTTATAAAGATGGAAAAGGACATAAAAGATATCCAAAGCCTTGAATATGCCAATCAGTACTGTTAAATCACCTATTAAGAAGTGGAAAGTTCGGGGATCTCTTGATACCAAGCCAAGGTCAGGTAGACTAAGAAAGATTGCAGCCATAACTGACAGAAGAATTGTCCGGGACTCAAAGAAAAACCCACAGGCAACCTCAAAAGATATACAGGCTGCTCTGGAAAAAGATGGTGTATTTGTTTATAAGGAGTACAATACGGTGATACTTGAACAAAAATGGGCTGTTTGGTCGAGGTGCCAGAAAGAAGCTTTTACTGTTTTTCATCCATTTACATCTGTTTTTGTCTGTTTACATCCGATTTTGTCCGTTCCATTTTTTTAGCGGAAGAAAAATTTAGTTTTCTTCCATTCAAAATAACAGATGTTAACGGGTTCGGACACTAACGGATGTAAACAGATGATCATCCGCTTACATCCACTACTCCATAGAGATACATGGGTGTCCATTTTTCATCTGTAAACGGACATACGGAACGCCCTTGTGAAAGAGGCCTTACTGGTTGGATCACCAAATGAAAATAGACGAAAGGCTTAATACTGCTTTCATTTTTCACCTGGTGATCCTATCAGTAACATACTTCCTGTCCTAGGCTGACCACACTCACTTACCATCCTGTATTTATGGAGGAGCAATGTTGTCACCCCCTGAAAGCAGAAATGTCATGACTACAAAACACCTCCGCCTCCTCATCTCTATAACATAGTCATGTCCAAAACGGTTAGAATTTGGCTTTTTTAATGATTGTTTCTCTAGAGGAAAATTTATGTTGTCACCAGTACAGGAAGTACACAGAAACCATCTAATGGGCACACAGGAACAATATAACAATAAAAGGACGTTGTTGTCAGTGTAATGAGAAATAATTAGAATGTGTATTGCTATGGGGGGGGATTCTTCTCACTTCCTGTTTAGTCCTCAAGCCAGGAGAGGCAGATAAAATAGCCAAAACATCTGGCCATGTCCTGTGAAATAAATCCACAGGGGATTTACTCCGAGGACGCCATTATATCGGGTGTCAGTGTGATTACAGATAATCTGCAGGGTCCTCCCACATTTTACAGCCGCACTCCTCAACCACCCACCCACGTGACACTCCCGGAGAGCGAACAAACAAAGAGGCGGTCCGGTTTAGAGCGGAGGGGTGGTCTTGGTAGAGAAAGGGGCGGTCCCGGAAGAGGAAGGAGCGGTGCGGTTCATAGCGGAGGGGCGGTCCCGGTAGAGAAAGGGGCGGTCTCGGTTGAGCTCGCTGTCACCTGGAAGTGCTTCGTGTTGCCAGGTAACAGCGGGTAGCGTCTCGGGCCGGTTCTCCGGAAAGATGGAGCAGTACAGCCTGTTGGGCCGGATCGGGGAGGGCGCTCACGGCATCGTCTTCAAAGCCAAACACATCGAGGTGAGCGGGGATAGGGAGTGCGGGATCATTGGGACCCGAGGGTGTCTGCTGAGCCCACTTCCAGGGACCTATATAGATAAGCTGAGCAGCGGCAGTAAATACTAAAATAAAATCAAATTTTAATTAAAAATAAAATACCGAAATAAAAATTCTGGGGCCGAAACTGAAAATTCAGGACGCACCGAAAACTGAAACCGAAATGGAAAGTTTTTAAAAATATATTTTTCAAACGCATTAAAAAAAAACACTTTAATGGTTGATTAATGGAGACCCACTCACCTGTGAAGCTGAGCCCTCTGCTAGGCCTTTTTCAGACATGCAGTAAGCCTATCACCCTCTGAACAGCAATCCACAATGGATCAGATGGCAGTATAACAGCTAGCAGACATTCAGGAGGCATTACTGCTGTCTCCTGATGCTTTTTTTTTTCCTGCCCGTGCCCGCAATTGCAGCCAAGTGCCTGGTTGGAGGGTGTTATGCGCTGCCAGTCATCTCCATGGGGGTGTTTGGTAGGCGGTGCCCCCTTTCATACTCCAGCATGCTATCCTGTGTCCATGCACTCATAGGCTTTAATGGATGTTTTTTGGCCGGGAAATGGGTTCTAGAGGAATTTTTTAGCTGTAAATACGCCTAAACGATGAAAAACACGCTAAAACGCAACTTTTTGGGTGTTTTTTTTGATCAAGCATTTTATTTACTTGTTCTGTGCTAAAAAAAGAAACGCAAATGCGGAAAAACGCAGCTAAACGCTAATGCAAAAAAGCTAAAAACTTTTGGAAAACTCACATTTTTAACGCAACTTTACGCAGCTAACGCTACCAGCGTTATTAAAACGCCCCGTGTGCTGGGAGCCGCATTGTGACTTATAGTATTCGTTCTTTGGGTTGGTTCACACTATAGAAACCCAGTCCAGATGCGTTCCAGGTGCTTTTTTTTTTTGCGCGTTCCAGTGCGTTTTTTGTTTATGCATTTTTGACACATTCCAGTTCATTTTTGCCCCTCTCTTTTTCTTCAACTTAAATAGGGACATGTGTGTTTTGATGCAGTTTTTATTTATTTTTATTTATTTCAGGTACTTATATAGCGCTGTCAATTTACGCAGCACTTTACATTTATTTATACATTCACATCAGTCCCTAACCCTCAAGGGGTGTACAATCTAAGGTCCCTAACTCACATTCATACATACACATACTAAGGCCAATTTATACAAGAACCAATTAACCTGCCAGCATGTCTTTGGAGTGTGGGAGGAAACCGGAGTACCTGGAGGAAACACACGCAGGCACAGGGAGAACATGCAAACTCCAGGCAGGTGGTGCTGTGGTTGGGATTCGAACCAACAACCCTAGTACTGCCAGGTGGAAGTGCTAACCATTTATGCATTTTACTGCATTCCAGTACAGTTCTGTGCAGCATGTTCTCCTTTTTTTTCTGCATCCAGAACACACTGCAACTGCAAACACTGATGTGAACTATGACATTGACAACCATATAACCTACTTTCTGTGCGTTTTGGATGCAGAAAAGAAAGCAACTGAAACGCATGGAGTGTGAACTGGCCCTTTGAGTCAATGCTGTACAGCTGCATTCAATACATAGACCTGTATTGCTCCTCTTTCCTTGTACCTTTTGTTTAAAAATGTGAATAAAACCCCATTGTACATGAAGGACCTGCCTGAGCCATCCCGCTACTGCGGACCAACATTTCTAGGTGGCCAAGACACCCCCCCACCCTGTACACCTGTATATGTGTGGTTTGCAGGGCAGGGAATGCTTTGGCCATTTCTGATTGGCAGCATGCAATGCCAGCTTCATGGCAGAATAACTCAGGTGGGTTCACACTAGGACCCAACATGGGTGATCAGGTGACGGCTGCAGTGCATGTTCTTCAGAGTCTCTGCACTTCCAGATCAGAGGTTGAAGTGGAGCTCCAGTCGAAATTAACAAAAAAAAAGGTCAGCAGCTACAAAAACCGAAACTCACCGGTCACTCAATCCCGCCGTGTCCTCACACTGGCCGGGTTAACTGGCCATCCTGTGTCCCCGACAACGACATCTTCAGAGTGGGCACTCTGCTGTGACAGCTTGCGGCTTCACAGTCGGGTGCCCACTGCTCATGCACGAGTAGCGCTGAGCTTTGTGAATGGTCCTGTAGTCTTCTGGGACCTGTCACATGTATAAGAAGACTACGTGGAGGAAAAAGGGGGGGGGGGGGGAACAACTTTCGCTTCTGATCACCTAGGCTATCAAAAGTAGGAGCAGGTGCATGTCAAATTCGAGGACCCTCTCCCCCCCTGCTCCCCAAAAGTGCCAATCCTTAACGGAGCGGGGGGGCGAAGCCTTAAACCAGAAATTCCCCTTTTGGGTGGAGCTTCACTTTAATATAGGAAGCAATTGATAAAAAAAAAAAAAATGTAAGAAATTGTAAAGATATAAACTAAAAAAATAGTTGATACCTAGGTTTGCCTTGGGTTAGATGAACGATTTGATAAAAAAAAAAAAGACGAAGGTTTAGATCAGGGGTGTCAAACTAGCGGCCCTCCAGCTGTTGCGAAACTTCAATTCCCATCATTCCTCTGCCTTTGGGAGTCATGCTTGTAACTGTCAATCTTGCAATGCCTCATGGGACTTGTAGTTTGGCTGCAGCTGGAGGGCCACCAGTTTGACACCTGTGGTTTAGATCTTCTTTAAGGCCTAAGGTTCAGCTAATCCTCCTCCTCCCCTCTACTTGTTTACTTTTGGCAGGTTTTTATTTTTATGGAGTGGGTACCTATTTCTTGTAGGTACCCACTCCCATCATGTAGGCATTCCCAGCGGAAGTTCTCTCCCCCTCCCTCCCAGCCCAGTATATGTAGCTGCTAACTTTTAATTTTTTTTTTCATATAACTGAAGATCCTCTTTATAGTGGTACTAAAATCAGGATGGCCATGTGTGATCCAGACTGTCATTACCATTAATGTGATTGTGAACCCCCACCTTGTTAAACAACCCATTCAGTTTAGTTCAAGTCTGATCATTGGAGGAGAGCAGACTGAGTTGTCAACACAGCCAGAAAACTGACCACACTTTGTTCTCCTGCCTAGTGTAGTCAGTTTTTGTATTTCAATTATTTTTATTAACTTTTTAAACATAGAAAGACTTGAGCAAAAGGCAAGCCCACGCAGGGGCTATCAATGGCACATAAAATACAAAGAAAACAGTGCTATAACACCAATAGTGAATCAAATTGAGGGCAGATATATACCGCCTCACAAAAATCAGACAAAAGTGGAGAGGGAAAAAGAGTTAGGGAAGAAGAAGACGACAAGACCAGAAGCAGGGGCTCGAGAACTCATATACCGATCAGCAACATAAACCCAGACTAGCCAGGGGGAGCGTGGGAAAGGCATGCGTCAACCATGGCTCCCATTTTCAAAAATTTCTGTTGGGAGTCATTACGGATACTCAACATCTATTCATTGAGCATCAGAGCAGTCATACTCTCCCGCACTCCCTTAAGGGGGACAGATGTACTTTTCCAGGCCTGAGCAATTGATCTGGTTGCTGACAAGAACAAATAGGAAGCCAGCTTTTGCTCGTCAGCCAACATGCCCGGTATGGGGCAATGGAGTAAGGCATACCGGGCTTCCCGGCATATGGAGAGATGGAACAAGGTGTAAAGAAGGCCAAATACCCGAGACCAAACATAAATCAGTCCCGGGCACGATCACCATATATGGAAGACATCTCCATGATGACCACAACCCCGAAAGCAACGATCACTATAAGCAGGGTTCGCCTGGGCTATACAAGCCGGGACCCAATACCAACGAAACAGTACTTTGTATGCCGCCTCCAACGTGGCTGTATTAAATTAACATTTAGCTATAAATGAACCAGGCCTTATTCCAGTCCTCCAGATCCACGACTGCCTCCAAATTGTGCTCCCACTGATATGATAGAGAAGTACACGTTGGGCGCCTATTCAAGGATGCGTAGGGAGACGAGACCCAGGGCGACAGGACGCTGTTGGCAAAGCTGCTCAAAGGCAGATTTTTGATATTGGAAGGCGGAAGTGTCATGCAGGGAAGTCAGCCAATTACGCGATTTAAGATAACGGAAAAATTCTGCCTGAGGAACATGCTGTGATTCCCGAAGAGAGTTCCAGGTGGGGAAGGACCTAGAAGTCAGGAAGTGTCGCACTTGCAAATAACCGTTGGCCACCCACCAAGAAAATGTCCATGGTTGATCTAGACCCAGCGGGAAAAGAGGATTATTAGAAATTGGGAGCAAGGGTAGAAAGTGTGACATCAAACCACTGGAGTGACGTATCGAATCCCACACCTGCAGGCCATGGAGCAGAATTGGACTCAATGCCGTCGAGTGTAGAGCAGGGGGGGGGAATCATAAAAGCGTCGACGTCGCAATAGAGGCAAAGTTAGGTAGTTCCAGGAGATCCCAAAAAGGGATATCAGAGGAAGCATGCAACATGGACAGTGGGGCAATCTGGTTCGCCTGGTAATACTTAGCCACATTAGGTACCCCAAAACCTCCCTCCAGTCTATGAACAAAAAGCGTATTTCTGCAGACTCTGGGGTGTCTGCGGCCCAGATAAATCGCATAATCCACACCTGAATCAACCGGCACTAGGAGAGTGCGGAAATAATATAACAATTTGGGCAGGATAGTCATTTTCACCGTGTTGACCCGCCCTATCCAGGACAGGTGTGGGAATTGCCAAGAGTGCATAAGAGAGGACACAGAGCGAAGCAATGGCTAATAGTTCGCTGCAAAGAAAGAGCCATAGGAGGGGGTCAGGTGAATGCCCACGTATTCAAGCGAAGAGGAAGCCCATTTGTAAAGGAAATGGGATTGTAGGCACAAAACCAAATCCTAGGCCAAAGTGATATTGAGAACAACAGTCATATCCAGAATAATAGAGACCCGATATCAAGGAGAACCATGCAAGAACCCGTTGCAGGTTTGGGAGCGTCGTCAATGGACTAATGAGAATCAATAAGGCACCGTCTGCAAAAAGATTCAACTTAATGTCCTGTCCCGCAAAAGGGACACCCGATATATTACAATCTGCCCGGAGCGCCAAAGCCAACGGCTCAAGCGTCAGGACAAAGAGTGCCGGAGACAGGGGGCATCCTGTCTCATCCCTTGCCAAATGAGAAAGGGATCCGAGAAATACCCTGCATATTTAGCCGAAGGGGAGGAATACAAGGCCTGAATCCAAGAAAGGATAGAATCCCCAAAACCCCACAAACTGCAGGTATTCCCAGGATAGGGAATCAAAAGCTTTGTAGATGTCTAGAGACCGTAAGAATCCCAGAATTTTCCACTGTTGCAGAAGATGTATAAGGTGGACCACTTTATGAACATTATCACCGACCTGCCTCTCAGGGATGAAACCTACTTGGTCCCTATGGACCAGACTGCGCAAATATTTATTAATACGAAGACTAAGAATCTTGCTCAATATCTTCAAATCCTCATCAAGAAGAGAAATGGGCCGAAAGGCTTGCTGTTCCTGCATGTCTTTTGTCGTCTTAGGAATCATTGAGATATGAGCCCTGAGTGCATCCAGAGAGGGCAAAGAGCCCTGTCATAATTCATTGAAGTAACTAGCCAAAAAGGGCACCAACAGGGTTGCAAATTTCTTGTAATAGAGACCTGAAAAGCCGTCAGACTCGGGGCCGCGGTGGATCGTAAGGATTTGATAGCTTGGAGTACTTCTGATACAGTTATACCCGCATTAAGAGCTGCCTGTGCTGCTTTGGACAATCCAGGGAGCTTTAAATATTGAAAGAAGGCTTCCGCCTGAGCTACAGGGAAGGGATCCGGTTTGGCGTACAGATGCGAAAGGAAGTCCACAAAATGTGTGAGACGATCTGCTGGGGATTTGAGGTGCAACCCCCCTGCAGGGAGCCGCAACTGGACCGGTTTTTAGGGTTTCTCCATAGAATTGAGTTTCCTAGCCAGCATCGGACCCGACTTATTAGTGCAGGTATAAAATTTACGTTTGGTCCAGCACAGGGCCCCATTCAGTCTCTGAAGATGCAAGTAAGTCCAATTCTGCAGCCAGGGCGTTGCATGCTCGTTTTATGGGCCGCCGACGGGTGCGACTTTCAGCGAGTATCTGCAGAAGCTAGAAGAGGGTGGAGATCCGAAAAACGATGCTCCCGCGCCTGCTTCTGAGCCGCAGCCAGCTGTATAATGTGGCCCCGCACCATAGCTTTATGTGCCTCCCACAGGGGCACTGCCGAAGAAACAGATTCTGAGTTGTCAGTAAATTATGTTTGTATGAAAGATTAAATTTGCTGGCAAGTGACCGGAGTAGTCAACAGAGACTAGTTAATGCGCCAGTGAAAAGGGCGCCGTGCCAAACTCGAAAGTGCAAAAAGTAGAACCAGGGGACCAGGGCGAGAAAGGAATCGATATCAGTGTAGTCAGTTTTTAATGGAAAAGCAGAGGAACTGGCAGGAACACCAGAAATTACACACAAAGGAAGCAGTACAAAGAGAACAAGATACTTTTTCAAGCTGGGAAGAGCTGGTGCCAGGGACCAGAAGCCAGGTGAAGAAAGGTGAGGACGGTGCTGGATCCCTGGACAGGTGAGTGTCTGTTTATTAAAAGTCAGCTACAGTATTTGTAGCTGTTGACTTTGAATTTTTGCACAACTGACTGAAGCTCTGCTTTAAAGCGGAACTCAACCCTCCCAACCTTTTCTGCCAAGGAAGCTGCCATCTTGGCCTCTGCTTGATCTGCATCTGTAATGGTGCTGTGCATGTGATCAGTCATTTGAAGGTTTGACAGTTTGGTTGGAAGCACAAGCCCCCGTGACAGTTATCATTCATGAAATGCCTTGAATGTAACGGTTTTAGGAAACGGTTAAAGCTGAACTAAATCTTTTGATCCTTTTTGATTTAAGAATCTGCCATCTTAGACTGTATTTAATCTGCAGTTGCCATGGTGCTCCACATGTGATCAGTTATGACACCAGCCCTTTCATGGTTTGACGGTTTGGTTGGGAGCATAAGCAAATGTGACAGTTACATTCTTAGAATTCTGGGAATGTAACTGTTTTTTTAAACATTATATCAATGAGTTTAGTTCTGCTTTAACAAACCAAAGTTGTCCAGCAAAAGTGGCAGTTAGATGTTTGAGACAAACCATTTAAAGCAGAACTAAACCCATTGGATTTAACGGTTTCCAAAAACCATATAATTCAAGGCATGCTGTGAATGATAACTGTCATAGCTGCTTGTGGAGGGTTTAGTTCTGGTTTAACACTGACAGATATTTACAATGATCAGCATTTATTAACCACTTAAGCTCCAGAGGATTTTATCCCCTTCTTGACCATTTTTTGCTATTCAGCCCTGTGCCAATTTAACTGGCAATTGCGCAGTCATGCAACACTGTAACGAAATGAAATTTTTATAGTTTTTCCCCCCAAATAGAGCTTTCTTTTGTTGGCATTTGATCACCTCTGGGTTTTTTTTTATCTTTTATTATATAAATGAAAAAAGACCTAAAAATTTGAAAAAAAAAATTAAATTTTTTTACTTTCTGCTATAAAACATATCCAATAAAAAATAAAATGTCATCATAAAATAGGCCGCAATGTATTCTGGTACATGTCTTTGGTTAAAAATAAAATCCCAATAAGTGTATATTAATTGGTTTGTGTGAAAGTTGTAATGTCTACAAATGATGGTATATATTCTGGAATTTTAGTTTTTTTAAATATGAATAATGGCGAAGATCAGCAACTTATAGTGGGGCTGTGTGGCAGGTAATCTGACACTAACTGACGTTGGGAGGGAACTGACTAAACACTGACATCTCCAGTGACACTAATACAGTGATCAGTGCTAATAATATACACTGTCCCTGTACTAATGACACTGGCTGGAAAGGGGGGCAATCAAAGGGTTAGCTGTGTGCCTAGCAATGTTTACTGTGTGCTATTTTCACTAAGCAGTGTGCTGGCTTTCACTCTGCTTTGCAGGGAGAAAACAAATGCACATCGCTGCTGTCTGTAGAGAGCCCTGTGTTGTTTACCAACACAGAGCTCTCTTTTGTCATTCACTCAGATCAGTGGGTCCCCGCCATAAATCATTGGCTGGGACCCACTGATTGGCATTTGCAGGAGCAAATGGCAGCACAGCCAGGGCAGTGGGCACTTGTGCGCACCCCTTACCCGGAAGAGCCAGCTCACATACATGTACATGATCTGGTGCAGCAGGGCCACTCTGCTGCATAAATCTGTGGTAGGCAGTGGCCAAGTTGTTACTTTATGTAAAACCTTTGTCACAAAAGGAAAAACTGTTGCTGTAACTGCTTATAAAGTTTTAGACTTCAGCTTTAATTTGTTCATCAAGTCCATCAAAATTTGCTAATACATCGAACACTCTTCTCCCCCAGGCTCACAGTGCTGCTGTCCAAAGGTGCCCCCTGTGATCCTTCATCCAGAGCGGGGGCACTCTAATACAGGAGGTGTGTTAAAAATAAGAAAATAAATCCTAATAAAAGAAAAACTAATGCAACCACCACATCTAATGATTGGTAAACTGCAACATATTACATTTTTGGATTTTGAATTTATTGCCACTTTTAATATTCCTGTTTTGGACAGAGTAGGAAAGAATGGTTTCTTATTTATAACCCACCAACCAACCATCCATCTGGCACCGATCCCTTCAATGGCATCAACTGGAGGGTTGCAGCAAAGAATGAGCAGCACTCAAATCAGAATTTCCTCAGTTCTTGGCTGAGGTCGTTGGTGCAAAAGTACAAAGACGGGCATCATTCCACTGACATTTTGGGGACACATACAGGCTATCACCCTGAGAACATGGACCTGTGTGTCCCTGAAACACCAGTGGAGTGATGTCTGTTTTTTTTTTTTTTACTTTTGCGTCTATAAAAAAAAAAAGACATTTCGATTTGGAGTGCCAGACATTCTAAGTTACGTAAAGGGCATCCTCATGAAAAGTGCCGTTCTTCAAAAAAGAACTGAAGGCAAAACTTTTTTTTTTTTCTTTTTTGGTAGAATAAGGGAGGGTTATAAATGAGGGTCATTTCCTGTTCCATGGTTGAAACAGGAAGTGAGAGGAAATCCCACCATAGTCAGGAGGTCACCAGAACTAGTGTCACTGTTGGAAGATGTCCTTCTACTCCCGTCCTGGTGACACAACATTTGTGATTTTCTTTTAGTTGAGACGCAAACTATGAATGGAGGATGGGAGAATGATTGATTGGTTCAGCCCCTCTGCTACTTGGAGACCACGATACGTATATACATGTTGTGGGTTTCGAGTGGTTTACCAGGGTTATGGCGGAACATATCGGCCATAACCCCAGAATTTTTTTTTTTTTTTTCCAGCCTAGTGCCGGCTTTCTGATGATCTAATTAGCCACTAGAATGTTTTCCGTAGAGACGGGTGGTTCTTGTGCTTACTGTCGTGTAAACTGGCGTGCCTGAGAAACCATCCGAGGTGATGGAGGACCAGAATGACGTCATGACGTCACATCTGCATGCATATGTAAACTGTGTTTGTGGCACACATGTGAGGTACTGCCGTGAACATTAGAGCAGCGTTTTTCAACCACTGTGCCGCGGCACACTAGTGTGCCGTGAGATATTGTCTGGTGTGCCGTGGGAAAAATTCCAATTTCATCTGTAACATGTGGCTTCGGCTCACAAATAGACCAATCATTAGAATCTAATGATTCAGTGGTCGGCAAGCCGCGGCTCGCGAGCCACATGCGGCTCTTTACCCAGTCTAATGCGGCTCTTCTGTGTGCCGGGCGCCTGCTCCCCTCCCTCCTCTCGGTCGGCCGCTCCCCTGCCTCCTCTCGGTTGGCAGCCCCAAAAGTCCGCGCGGACCTTTTAATCCGGCTTGCGGATGTGGCTGTCAGGATGTGTGTAGGCGGGGCAGCGTGCCGTACGTGAGGGGAGGGGAGCTAGGCTCCTCTCACAGTCCGCCCTGAAGACCCGAACGGCGCGGGAAGACAGCGAGAGGAACGCAAAAGGTAAGTGAATTGACACGGGGGACTTGGCTTACTAGAAGGGGGGGGGGGGAATAGTACTGTGGGGGATGAAATACTATATGAGGGATGAATTACTTTATGAGGGATGAAATACTATATGGGGGGATGAAATACTATATGGGGGATGAATTACTATATCAGGGATGAATTACTATATGAGGGATGAAATACTATATGGGGGGATGAAATACTATATGGGGGGATGAAATACTATATGGGGGGATGAATTACTATATGAGGGATGAAATACTATATGGGGGGATGAAATACTATATGAGGGATGAAATACTATATGGGGGATGAATTACTATATGAGGGATGAATTACTGTATGAGGGATGAAATACTATATGGGGGGATGAAATACTATATGAGGGATGAAATACTATATGAGGGGATGAAATACTATATGGGGGGATGAAATACTATATGGGGGATGAAATACTATATGAGGGATGAAATACTATATGAGGGATGAAATACTATATGAGGGATGAATTACTATATGAGGGATGAAATACTATATGGGGGGATGAAATACTATATGGGGGGATGAAATACTATATGGGGGGATGAAATACTATATGAGGGATGAATTACTATGGGGGATGAATTACTATATGGAGGATGAATTACTATATGGGGGATTAATTACTATGCTTACTATGGGGGAATATTACTATACTTACTATGGATGACACATACACATCATTCATCTACTCTTGGTCCGGCCCCCGGGTCCAATTATAAAATACTTTATTATTTCATAATAAAGTAATTATAAAATAATTTCTTTGTGTTTGATTCCTATTCAAGAGAATTACTTTATATATAGTCAATATAGGCACAGAGGTAAATTTTTTTAACATTTTCTAATGGTGGTGTGCCTCGTGATTTTTTTCATGAAAAAAGTGTGCCTTTGCACAAAAAAGGTTGAAAAACACTGCATTAGAGCAAGAGCTCCGCTATAACTCTAAGTAACCTGTAAACATTTTTAAAGCATTGTCTATGGAGATTTTTAAGTACCGTAGTTAGTCGCCATTTCACGAGCGTGCACAGTTTTAAAGCGGAACATGTTAGGTATCTATTTACTCACCATAACATCCTCCTTTTATATTTTACAAAAAAAGATTGGGGTATATATTGTGTTTTTTGTTTTATAGTTTATTAAAGCATATTTTCTCCAAAAAAATTTAGTTTGAAAAACCACAGCGCAAATACCTTGCGACATAAAAAATTGCAATGATCACCATTTCATTCTCTAGGGCAGTGGTCTCCAAACTGCGGCCCGGGCGTCGGATGTGGCCCTTTGTCGACTTTATCAGGCCCTTGGGGCATTATTCCTCCAATTTATGCAAGGTGCTGTTCCTTCTACACCAACAATGGGGCATAATTCCTGTCAATGATACCAACAATAGGGCACTATTCCTATCACTGATCCTAGTGATGGGGCACTATTCCTACCACTGATCCTAGTGATGGGGCACTATTCCTACCTCTGATCCTAGCGATGGGGCACTATTCCTACCACTGATCCTAGCGATGGGGCACCATTCCTACCACTGATCCTAGCGATGGGGCACTATTCCTACCACTGATCCTGGTGATGGGGCACTATTCCTACCACTGATCCTGGTGATGGGGCACTATTCCTACCACTGATCCTGGTGATGGGGCACTATTCCTACCACTGATCCTGGTGATGGGGCACTATTCCTACCACTGATCCTGGTGATGGGGCACTATTCCTACCACTGATCCTGGTGATGGGGCACTATTCCTACCACTGATCCTGGTGATGGGGCACTATTCCTACCACTGATCCTGGTGATGGGGCACTATTCCTACCACTGATCCTGGTGATGGGGCACTATTCCTACCACTGATCCTAGTGATGGGGCTCCATTCCTACCACTGATCCTAGTGATGGGGCACCATTCCTACCACTGATCCTAGTGATGGGGCACCATTCCTACCACTGATCCTAGTGATGGGGCACTATTCCTACCACTGATCCTAGTGATGGGGCACTATTCCTACCATTGATCCTAGTGATGGGGCACTATTCCTACCACTGATCCTAGTGATGGGGCACTATTCCTACCACTGATCCTAGTGATGGGGCACTATTCCTACCACTGATCCTAGCGATGGGGCACTATTCCTCCCACTGATCCTGGGGATAGGGCACTATTCCTATCACTGATCCTAGTGATGGGGCACCATTCCTACCACTGATCCTAGTGATGGGGCACCATTCCTACCACTGATCCTAGTGATGGGGCACCATTCCTACCACTGATCCTAGTGATGGGGGACTATTCCTACCACTGATCCTAGCGATGGGGCACCATTCCTACCACTGATCCTAGCGATGGGGCACCATTCCTACCACTGATCCTAGTGATGGGGCACTATTCCTACCACTGATCCTGGTGATGGGGCACTATTCCTACCACTGATCCTGGTGATGGGGCACTATTCCTACCACTGATCCTGGTGATGGGGCACTATTCCTACCACTGATTTTGGTGATGGGGCACTATTCCTACCACTGATCCTGGTGATGGGGCACTATTCCTACCACTGATCCTAGTGATGGGGCACTATTACTCCCACTGATCCTGGGGATAGGGCACTATTCCTATCACTGATCCTAGTGATGGGGCACCTTTCCTATCACTGATCCTAGTGATGGGGCACTATTCCTACCACTGATCCTAGTGGTGGGGCACCATTCCTACCACTGATCCTAGTGGGTGGGGCACCATTCCTACCACTGATCCTAGTGATGGGGCACTATTCCTACCACTAACACCAATGATGGGGCACTATTCTTCCCATTGACACCAATGATAGAGCACTATACCTAACACTCTCTCCAACAAAGGGGCACTATTCTTCCCACTGACACTAATAATGGGGCATTATTCCTCCACTGACACCAATGATGGGGCACTATTCTTCCACTTCAAACTGAAGCACCTTCTACTTCCCACTGACACCAGTGATGGGGATCTAGTGTATTTCTTTCTCTAAAATCAATAATGGGGCAATATTCTTCCCACTAATACCAATGATGGGGCATTGTTTACTCCCGTTGACATCAGGGCATTTTTTTACTCATGCTGGCCACAGTCCGCCCCCCTCAATGTCTGAAGGACAGCAAACTGGCCCTTTATTCAGAGAGTTTGGAGACCCCTGCTCTAGATTCTTTGCTTAAAAATATATATATATAATGTTTGGAGGTTATAAGTAATTTTCTAGCAAAAAATCCTGATTTAAACATGTAAACAAAACGTGCCAGTGAATGCTTGGTCTTCAAGTGGATATTCATAGATCCTGTTTCAGACATAAAAACTGGTATGGCTTCTATGATTGGAGCAGCTGGGCAGAAGGGGCTGGCATAGTTGGGCACTCTTGAGAGCATGTAGCAGCCCCCATGGCTCTATATACCCCATGCCCCCTACCCCGCCATTGTAATCTCCTGGGGGCCATCGATGGAGGAGGATATCACCACAAGGAACACATCCTACTGGCTGTAAGTGATGTCCCTTTTACTGATTATTTTTATTTTATTTTTGTCTTTTAAGGATGTGTTGAACATTACAGAGCTGCATTGTTTGTGATTTGTATGTCTGCCTGGAATTCAGCTTTAGGAAAACATTTTGTATCATGTCATGCTGTCATCTTCCACTGTGTGGCACTGCAGCTCCAAATGTGCAGGCAACTTTTGTCTTTTCATATCAAAGTAAGTGAGAAGCGATCTCTAGAAAAATAGCAGTAAAAACCGTCAGGGACGCTAGTCCTTCCCCACTCGATCCAACACTGGAAACCGTTTTAGCTCAACAAACATTTAAAGGTGAACCTTTAGTAAAATGTCAATTTCATTTGTAACATTTTCTTTCCTTTCTTTTCTTTCCTTTCTTTCCTTTCTTTCCTTTCCTTTCCTTTCTTTTCTTTTCTTTTCTTTCTTTCCTTTCTTTTATTTCCTTTCTTTCCTTTTATTTCCTTTCTTTCCTTTCTTTCCTTTTATTTCCTTTCTTTCCTTTCTTTTATTTCCTTTCTTTCTTTCCTTTCCTTCCTTTCTTTCTTTCCTTTCCTTCCTTTCTTTCTTTCCTTTCCTTCCTTTCTTTCTTTCTTTCCTTCCTTTCTTTCTTTCCTTTCTTTCCTTTCCTTTCTTTCCTTTCCTTTCCTTTCCTTCCTTTCCTTTCCTTCCTTTCTTTCTTTCCTTCCTTCCTTTCTTTCTTTCTTTCTTTCTTTCTTTCCTTTCCTTCCTTTCTTTCTTTCCTTTCCTTCCTTTCTTTCTTTCCTATTCTTCCTTTCTTTCTTTCCTTTCCTTCCTTCCTTTCCTTCCTTTCTTTTATTTCCTTTCTTTTTTTTTTCTTTTCTTTTTCTTTTCATTTCCTTTCCTTTTTTCTTTTCTTTTCTTTTTCTTTCCTTTTTTCTTTTCTTTTCTTTTTCTTTCCTTTTTTATTTTCTTTCCTTTTTCTTTCCTTTTTCTTTCCTTTTTCTTTCCTTTTTTCTTTCCTTTTTTCTTTCCTTTTTTCTTTCCTTTTTTCTTTCCTTTTTTTCTTTTCTTTTTCTTTTCTTTTTCTTTTCTTTTCTTTTTCTTTTCTTTTTCTTTTTCTTTTTCTTTTCTTTTTCTTTTCTTTTTCTTTCCCTTTCCCTTTCTTTCCCTTGAAATGGTTGAGACAAAATGTTGCTAAACAGAGGGGTTCAACTGACCAGAGGGGCTAATTCACTGATGCCATTACCATCTGGATGGTTGACCTCTTTATTGTCATGTTTCTTTTCATCAAGAAGAATGCATATATGTGAAGTTTTTTTTGCTAAAATATTTGTAATTCTGTTCAGTCACTAATGTGAATTAGATAAGGATGGTATAAAGTGAGCGCTCCTAACCAAGCAGCTAGCACTAGAGGTAATCACAGTGTACCCGTAAACAGCAGAATAATAATAACAAAGTGCAGCGCTGAGAAATTTGTGTAAATAGTAAAAAGTCCGTAGTTATCAACTACATATAAATATATAGTCCCAAGAACAAGCTGATGAAGACCAGGAAGCAATGGAAAGAGTGCGCACTCACCGGACGCGCATGGAAAATGCGCATGAATGAATAACTCCTGGAATCCTAGAGTAGATGGAGAGGGTGAATTCCAATATATAGGATCAGTCAGCCTGGGAAGATATATCAGAGATCCGGAGGTCCCCTTAAGGTTGGTGTGATTTTCAGCCAGACTCCAACAGCTCCGTCCCTCTGGTGGTGATAGGTGAGTACTACAGGGACCCTGCAAATGGATTTAGCTCCCAATGGGAACCAAGAAACAGGTGCCCATAGTGTAGTATTTTATAGTAAGTTTATTAAATGTAACTCAAAATGACAGGCAGGGTAGTAAGGTTGTGTACAGTACATATAGGAAAGCAGAGTACGCAGCAATGGTACTAACCCTGAGTTAAAATGGCCGCGGGGCTGTCTCGTGGCTCCGGGCAGAAGATGACGTCATGCTCTGTCGGTTCCTCCTAAACCGACAGAGCATGACGTCATCTTCTGCCCGGAGCCACGAGACAGCCCCGCGGCCATTTTAACTCAGGGTTAGTACCATTGCTGCGTACTCTGCTTTCCTATATGTACTGTACACAACCTTACTACCCTGCCTGTCATTTTGAGTTACATTTAATAAACTTACTATAAAATACTACACTATGGGCACCTGTTTCTTGGTTCCCATTGGGAGCTAAATCCATTTGCAGGGTCCCTGTAGTACTCACCTATCACCACCAGAGGGACGGAGCTGTTGGAGTCTGGCTGAAAATCACACCAACCTTAAGGGGACCTCCGGATCTCTGATATATCTTCCCAGGCTGACTGATCCTATATATTGGAATTCACCCTCTCCATCTACTCTAGGATTCCAGGAGTTATTCATTCATGCGCATTTTCCATGCGCGTCCGGTGAGTGCGCACTCTTTCCATTGCTTCCTGGTCTTCATCAGCTTGTTCTTGGGACTATATATTTATATGTAGTTGATAACTACGGACTTTTTACTATTTACACAAATTTCTCAGCGCTGCACTTTGTTATTATTATACTAATGTGAATTACACAACCCCATCATCTATACGGCTAGAAGGGGTCATCGCTATTTAGGGTTCTACAGCTGTGCAGCTTCCCGTGTTACATGCCTACATTTAGCCTGACCACCACCACTTGCCTAGGCACCACGGAGAGAAGGCTGGGAAGGAGGGTGGAGTAAGATAGGTATGAATTTTATTTTTTCTTTTAAAGGTACATTTTGGATACCAAGAGCTAGTGACTATTACATGGGGAAAGGAACCGGATGTTACAAATGAAATTGGCATTTTACTAAAGGTTCACCTTTAAATGTTTGTTGAGTTAAAATGGTTTCCAGTGTTGGAATGAGTGGGGAAGGATTAGCGTCCCTAACGGTTTTTACTGCTATTTGTGGCTCTGTTCCAGAGATCACTTCTCACATTGATCTTTTTTCCTCTCTCTCTTCCTTACCACCAGGAAAGTGAGTTAGGCAAAATCTCCCCACTGGAGCCTTGGATAGCAGTAAACTACTGACAGGGCTTACATCCCAAGAACTGTTTTTTAGACATTTTTGGAGATCTAGTACTCTCACAGTACGCTAAAAGATTGTTACGGATGTTGTATTTTTATGCTAAGAAAGTGCTTCTATTGTCCTAGAAAGGATGAAGTCGGCCCACAGTGGCCTCTTGGCTTAAACCTGGTAATGATTCCCTCCCCCTGCATAAACTTACTTTTGAGTTTAGGAAAACATCCAAAGTGTTTCATAAAATATGGGACAGGTGGCTTTCCAATCCCTTTACTTTATCCTCTATAGATCCAATGTCTTGAAGTCAGTTCTCCATACCCAGGTTGGTTATGTATAGTCTCTTTTATTTGAGTACATTCTGTTTGTTGTACAATTTGGTATATCGGACATGTGAGACACCGTGAGATGCTCTGATTTTTCTCCGTTTTATTTTTTTGGACTTTGTGCTGGGTTTCTCTTTCTTTTTCTTTTGTATACCTTGTGTTAAAACTCAAACATATCTTTAAAAAAACAAAACACTGACAGGGGCTCTTATCCTTCCCCACATACCTTGTAAGGTGTACATAATTCTATTAGCATGTGCTAAGGCTTAACATTTTTACTGAATTACACCTAAACACTGAGCAGCCATTTTTGCTCATGCAGGTTGTGTTTCCTGCTAAGTGAAGTACAGATAACCAGGAAAGAGATTCTATACATCTATGTATTGCAAAAATGGTACAGAAAACATGGAAAAATTAAAGTGACTTCAAAAATAGCTTTAGATAAAGATTATGACAGCAACTCGACATATGTGTATATTCCATCTATACATAGATTTACTTTTTGTATTTTTGTTTTCCAGACAGGGGAAGCTGTTGCCTTAAAGAAGGTGGCACTGAGAAAGTTGGAAGAGGGTATCCCAAATCAAGCCCTACGAGAGATTAAAGCTCTGCGAGAAATTGAAGACAACCCATATGTGAGTGACCAGGCAAAGTGCTAACCTGTAGCAGCTGTTTAAAACTTTATTTTACTCTTTCGACTGCAGTAAACTGAAATCTGCTGTGGAATTATGCACAAACTTCTTTCCCTGGTAATTCAGACATTTTCAGATGTTTAACACCCGTTTCCAGTTTCTTTACTATAAAGTAGAACGAATGGCAAAACTTTTTCTAATTTTGGATAGAATAAGGGAGGGTTATAACCCATGTCAGATTTCTTTTTTGGTTATCTGTGTCCCATTGGGGAGATTGACCTTCGCTACCTGTCCCATAGACCAGGGCTTAAAATTTCAAGTCCTGAGCTACTAGCCAGTTACTCGCAACCAACAAACACACACAAACAGAGACACCTGTACACACACACACACAGACATGTACATACACACAGAGACACATGTACACACACACATACAGACACATGTATACACACACAGGCACGTACAGACACGCATACACACAGATACATGTACATACACAGAAATACACATGTACATACACAGACACGTACTTAAATACACACAAACACACACATGTACATGCGCACACACACACGTATACACACACACACACACACACACACATACATGTACATACACGCAGACACATGTACAGATACACACGTGGATGTACATGCAGACACACACACATATACACGTGTGCGCGCACACACACCCCATAAAAAGTTGCAGTACTTAGTTGTTCACTCACAGAGCCTGGTACTGCACTCTAGGGGGAGGAAGAGAGCACAGCACACACTCCTTCCTTTGCTTTCACTGCGCTCAGCTATTGGGCAGTCTGATGGCACCCAGTGCCAATGACAGATCCGGTCTGAGCTCCGAGCTTGCTCAGCAAGACGGCCCTGGGGGACACACTCGCCCCCACCATAATTTCCACTCGCCATTGGCAAGCAGGCGAGTGGAAATTTCAAGCCCTGCCATAGACAAAATAGGAAGTGGGAGAAAATCCCTGCAAATTAAGGGAATCCGTTGTGGACCCCCAGGTCACCAGAACTAGTGTCCCCTTTGAAAGATTTCCCCTCTATTACTTTTCTAGGGATAACCCAAAATGTGGGATTTTCTTTCACTTGCCATCATAATGGTAAACAGGACAGGTAGAGAGGGTAGATCTCCCTAACAAGGATCATCACTCCTACGAATAAAAAATGAAGCCCTAGCTGCAAAACGCCCTCCTCTCTGATGCTGTCTACTGCTGCAAATTCAATGCACTGTGATCCAGTACTGGTTTGGGTTTGAATGAGGCTTATCATCAATCAACCCACTTCCTGAGACCTTGGGTGTCAAGCAGCTGCCCCCTGTGATGTGTCATTGAAGCTCTAGCTACAATACTCACCTCCTCTCTGGTGCTGTCTCCTGCAAACTCAATGCATTGTGATCCTGCGTTGGCTAAGGCCTGAATGAGGCTACCCTCGATCAACCCACTTCCTATGAACCCTAGGTGTTAGGCAGCTGCCCCTGGGAGTGGGTCATTGGGTCAGCCTGAGCTCATGGGGAAATGCTCTAACACCTTTCTCTGCAATATTCAGGATCCACCACCAGAGGCAAAAGTAGAGAAAAGAGTACCCTTAAAGTGGAGCTCCACTCACTCTGTAAAAAAATAAGTCAGCAGCTGCAAAAACTTTTTTAAAAACAGTCACTCAGCTGTCCCACGATCCCGTGGTGCCCCCGCCGCAGCCCGTTTTACCAGCTCACCGGCCGTCCTGTATTCCAGGTGCTGTCAGCTTCAGTGTGGGCACCCGGCTGTGACAGCTTGCGGCTTCACAGCACAGCCAGGTGCCCACTGCGCATGCGGGAGTAGTGCTGCGCTTCCTGAATGGCCCCATCGTCTTCTGGGACCTGTCACGTGTCCCACAAGACTTCGGGGAGGGAGGGAAGGAGGACAACTTCCGTTTCCGATTGCCTAGGCGATCCCAGCAGAAGTGGGAGCGGGTACCTGTCAAATTTGGGTACCCATAACCCCCCCCAAAGGTGTCAATCCTTAATGGGGAGCGGGGGACCAATCTTTAAAGCGGAACTTCCCTTTTGGGTGGAACTCCGCTTTAATGTCACATGATCAGACTGAAGATCCCTGCAAAAAGGTAGGTATGCAGAGCTTAAAAAATAAAAGCTGGTGGGTTGTGGATATAAGGTAGATATAACTGTTTTAATTGTAAAAATACCTGTTGATCCTGCCAAAAATCTTGTGAGCTGGTAACTTCTTTTACTCTTGGTCTCTGATCACTGTTATCAGTTACCATTGTTCCAGATATCTCTGTAGATCACAAAACATCCACTGCTATGGGAAGGTAGGTAGGTAGATAGGTGTGTGTGCTGTAGTCCTAACCCCTTTCCTTTCTAGTTTGACGCTGCTTCTCCTACTGTACATAAATACCATGCGGTGAGTGAGCGTTGTCACATTAGGACAGGAAGTGTATTATTTACAGGATCATCAGCTGAAAATAAAGGGGGGAAAAAAGCCAGAAATAAAGAAAACTAATGCAGCCACCACATCTAAGGACTGAAAATCTACAATTTATCACATTGTGTTTAAGGTGGAATTAGGCTTTAGGAAATTATTTCTGAGCTTATTACCCACAATGCCATGTTTTTAATTACTTTTCACCTTGTATCTGATTTCAGGTAGTTAAACTAAGAGATATGTTCCCACATGGCACAGGGTTTGTGTTGGTCTTTGAGTACATGCTCTCTGACCTTTCTGAAGTCATCAGGAACTCTGACCAGCCGCTGACTGAGGCCCAGGTTAAAGGCTACATGATGATGCTGCTGAAAGGGGTCAAGTTCTGCCATGAGAATTCCATCATGCATCGAGTAGGTACTTATCAGAGTGTTTATACTCTTCAGCGTCGTCTTTCGTCTACTCACCAGTTTTTCTGATTCCATTGATAGGACCTAAAACCAGCAAATCTTCTGATCAGCTCTACCGGCATCCTGAAGATTGCCGACTTCGGCCTAGCCCGGGTTTTCTCCAATGACCAGGGGCGCTTGTACAGTCATCAAGTAGCCACCCGGTCAGTAGTGATGTTTATCTGTTTAATTAATTCTACTGCCTGTAGTAAGAGTCCATTCTGGATATCACCTCTGGCAGTTAGAACTATATAAACAAAATGGGGGGGGGTTCGAGTCATAAAGTGAAACCCATATACATATATATTTTTTTTCTTCAAATATTCTCACTATTCCAAAAAATCCCAGAATTCCACATTAAAGAGCAACTTGTCTAGTATAAGTTGATACCTCATTGTTTTTTATCATTAAAGCTGAACGCCAGGCAAACAGGTAACTAACAAATGACATACCTTTAGGAGAGTTGTTACAAACTCTTCTGTTTGAATGCATTTCATATATTCCACTACAGGAAGACTTAGGAGGCTTTTCACAGTGCTTTTGGGCTGGACTGTAAGGAGAGAAATACAATGGACTGTCGCTGACCTCTAATGAAAATAACAGTTGCCTGGCTATTATGCTGACCTTCTGGTTTCTGTTTTTGATCTTCTAGTTTTCTTTTAATCGGGGTCCTCATGTGATTTACAGAAGTATTTGAGCACCCTGCGATTTTGCAAGTTCTCCCACTTAGAAATCATGGAGGGGTCTGAAATTCACATTGTAGGTGCATTCCCACTCTGAGAGACAGAATTAAAAAAAAATTCAGGAAATCACATTGTATGATTTGTAAAGAATTTATTTGTCTTGCACTGCTGAACATAAGTATTTGAACACCTAAGAAACAGCAAGAATTCTGGGTCTCAAAGACCTGTTACTGTGCCTTTAAAAAGTCCACCTCTACTCCACTCACTAATCTAACTTAGTAGCACCTGTCTGAGCTCTTTAAAGACACTTGTCCACCCCACAGTCAGTCAGACGCCAACTACTACCATGGGCAAGACCAAAGAGCTGTCAAAAGACACCAGAGACAAAATTGTGGACCTCCAAAAGGCTGGAAAGGGCTACGGGGCAATTGCCAAGCAGCTTGGTGAAAATAGATTAACTGTTGGAGCAATTGTTAGAAAATGGAAGAGGCTAAAGACGACTGTCAGTCTCCCTCGGACTGGGGCTCCATGCAAGATCTCACCTCGTGGGGTATCACTGATGATACGAAAGGTGAGGAATCAGCCCAGAACTACATGGGAGGAGCTGGTCAATGACATGAAGAGAGCTGGGACCACAGTTTCAAAGGTCACTGTCGGTAGAACACTACGCCGTCATGGTTTCAAATCATGCATTGCAAGGAAGGCTCCCCTGCTCAAGTCATCACATGTCCAGGCCCGTCTGAAGCTTGCCAATGACCATCTGGATGATCCAGAGGAGGCATGGGAGAAAGTCATGTGGTCAGATGAGACCAAAGTAGAACTTTTTGGTCTAAACTTCACTCGTTGTGTTTGGAGGAAAAAGAAGGATGAGTTGCATCCCAAGAACACCATCCCTACTCTGAAGCATGGGGGTGATAATATCATGCTTTGGGGGTGCTTTTCTGCGAAGGAGACAGGACGACTGCACTGTATTAAGGAGAGGATGAATGGGGCCATTTATTGTGAGATTTTGAGCAACAACCTCCTTCCCTCAGTCAGAGCATTGAAGATGGGTCGTGGCTGTGTCTTCCAACATGACAGCGGCCCGAAGCACACAGCCAGGATAACCAAGGAGTGGCTCCATAAGAATCATATCAAGGTTCTGGAGTGGCCTAGCCAGTCTCCGGACCTAAATCCAATAGAACTGGAGGGAGCTGAAACTCCGTGTTGCTGAGCGACAGCCCCGAAACCTGACAGATCTAGAGGAGATCTGTGTAGAGGAGTGGGCCAAAATCCCTGTTGCAGTGTGTGCAAACCTGGTCAAGGACTACAGGAAATGTTTGACCTCTGTAATTGCAAACAAAGGCTTCTGTACCAAATATTAACACTGATTTTCTCAGGTGTTCAAATACCTATGTTCAGCAGTGCAAGACAAATAAATTCTTTTAAAATCATACAATGTGATTTCCTGAATTTTTTTTTAAATTCTGTCTCTCAGAGTGGGAATGCACCTACTATGTGAATTTCAGACCCCTCCATGATTTCTAAGTTGGAGAACTTGCAAAATTGCAGAGTGTTCAAATACTTCTATTCCTCACTGTATGTCTCTTTACAGGTGGTACAGAGCACCCGAACTGCTATATGGAGCCCGCAAGTATGATGAAGGAGTGGACTTATGGTGAGTATGCTCTTTCTTCATCCAGACATCAAAGCACTGATTCCTACACTTCTAGTAACATTGCCTTTCTTATAAGGGCGGTTGGCTGCATATTTGGGGAACTCCTGAATGGCTCTCCTCTCTTTCCCGGGGAGAATGACATTGAACAGTTGTGCTGCGTTTTGCGGACTTTGGGGACACCCACTGCTAAAACCTGGCCTGTGAGTAAAATGTTGGAATTTTTCGTTTTCACATGTTCCAGTTCTTCCTCTGCTCATGTGTTTTGTCATTTTTAGGAAATTACCGAATTGCCAGATTATAACAAGATCTCATTCAAGGAGCATCGCCCTCTCCCTCCTGAGCGTATCGTGCCTGACACCTCCCCTGAAGCCCTACAGCTTCTTATGCTCTTCTTGGTATATCCATCCACCCACAGGATCCGAGCGGCTGAGGTGAGCTCTGCTGGGAGAACCTGGTATTTTCTGCATATTAACCCCTTGACGCCGACGTAACACAAATATGCAGCCTCACAGAACTGGGCTTTTTTCCATGGGGCCGCATATTTGCGTACCTGTCTTTGTGTGGGGAGCGCGCTGCACGGTGCGCTCCCAGCACAAAGACCACGGTGTCACTGACAGCACCGGGTCCCATTGTAATGATCGGGACTCCTGATTCCGGATCACATGATCGCTGTGATAGCCTCTGATTGGCTGTCACAGCAATCGCCTCTGATTGGCTATCACAGTCATCAGTCACTGTACAGCCCGGCCCCCTTGTGTTTATTTTTCTCTCTCTATGAATGGAAGAAAGAGATACATGGTATCTCTCAACTCCTGGCATAGAGAGAAAAAAAAATTTTTTGTAAAAAATAAATATATAAATAAAGAAAGAAATATTAAAAAAATAAAGAAAAAATACCTAGATCAAGGTTTGATCTAGTTCAGTGCCAGGGTTATGCAGGCCATAGATGGATCGAAAACCGTCAGTTTAAAAAGAAAAAACGAAAAATCGGTTGTTCAATAGGCCGACATTCCCACCAATGGTAAAAAAAAAATTGGCCGATTTTTCGTCCCGTCTACGGACGGCATTATTTACTTCTGTCCCTTGCAGAGAGCTCCGCTATTATATTTGACATGAAAAAGTATTGCGGTTGCAACAATGTATCCATTGTGGATACAGATGTTTTTATTCGGATGCAAATAGATACATTGTTGCAACCGCAATACTTTTCATATAAAATATAATAGCGGACTGGAATACTTCTTTTTCGTCTTCTCTTTCTTCTTCTTTTTCTTCTACTTCTTTTTCTTCTTTTTGCAGGTCACGGCTCATGCGCAGATTTTTTATTGGCAAAACAATCGGACGATTTGCCCATCATTGGCGGGAAAATCGGCTGATTTTTTTCCAACTTTACCGATAAAAAAAAAATGTGCCAAAACCCAGAAAAACGGCCGACCAATTAACCCACTAATGGTGCGAAAATCGGCCGATTTTTGACCCGTCTATGGCCTGCATTAGTGTTTGGGTCAAGGTCGGGGTCAAAGGTCAGGATTAAAAAAAATTGGTGTTAGTGTCAATGCCAGTGCCAGTGTGTTTTAGATAAAAAAAAAAAATGTTCACTACTGTTTCTGGGCTGTACTACGGGTACAAATAACATACACATATATGGTATCGCTGCGATCGCCAAGAGCTGGAGAATTTATTTTGGGTTCTTTGGAGGTAGGTTATGGTAGTAACAAGAAACACACAGTAAAAAAAAAAAAATCTTTTTTTTTAATTTAGCTATTTTGGGCCAGTTTCCTTTGATAAAAAACAAAATCAGGAGATATCCATTACCATTTACCACCAATTGAAAGCCCAATTTGTCCTGAAAAAAACAAGGTATAATTCACCTGGATGTACAAAGTAGTTGTGATGATATGTACAGTTTTACTAACACATGTCAACGTTGCAAAATTGTGCTTAGGCATTAAGATTTGTTTTACCCTTAGGCATGAAGGAGTTAACCCTCCTTAGGTCTTACCCCAGAAGGCACAAAGGAGAAGTAGTATGGAGAAGAATTTATTTATTTAATGATAAAAGAGAAAAATGTGTTGAAAGTGTACCCATACAGTCCCCAAATTGGATTATGGGGCGTAAGCAGCAATGATTTTTCAGTGCATTTAATTCAGTGTGGACGTACCAGAGAACTTGCAGGAGGCGCACCCCCTCACATCCCACAATATGAGCAGCCAAGCTCCCAGGGCTAAATGCTGGAGCAGGAGTGTGCTGTCTATGGGGCCTATTTAAAATGGAGAGGAAGTTTATGCACCAGATATACGGTGACTGTGATAAATCCTAAAAAGCCCACAGAGGATGCTTTTCTTTGTAGTTGGTTACTTTCTGTACCTTAGGGGCTGAGCAAATTGATTTGTTCTACATTTCTAGCTCCTAGAATTGTGATTGGGAGATGCTGGCGTAAATTGGCAATGCCTTTTGGAGTTGGTCAAGATCAAACCTAACTGGGTCATGCTTAATGATAAATGAACAAATTTATTCCAATTTTCTATTACGAGTGAGGGTAAACGTCTCCTATCAGGACACGTCATTTATCCAACTAACTAGTTTCACCTTCCCCCTGTTGACGTACAAAATCTGCTGCAACTTGCATAATAACCAGATTCCAGGTTTTACTGTCAAAACTTAATTAACCACTTCCTGTCCAGCCCATGTAGATAAATGGCCGGAAGGAGCGCTGCTGAAGTGGGTGGACGTTTCTAACTGTCCCCCCGCATCCATTGCATGTGCGCGCTCCCTGGGAGCATGCGGCAACGTGATCGCTGTATGGTACCTCTGTGTGAAGTCCTGGTTCATGTGATCACTGATTGGCCAATCACTGATCACATGAATAGTAGTAAACAAGATGTCACTTCCTGACATTGCTTACTACTTGTGAAATCTGTGAATGATCACAGAGGTCACATGGTACAAGGCTATTCACAACAGCCTTGTACCATGTGACAAGCTGTGACTAATCACAGCTCTCACAGTATTTCTCAATGGCTGCAAGAGTGCAGCCAGAGAGAAGGAGAAATGATTGCTTTTACAGCCTTTATGGATGTAAAAGCAATCAGTGCAAAAAAAAAAGAAAAAAAAATCTTCACCCCGCACTATGGTGACACTGTACTGCTAGGGTGACAGTATGTTAAAAAAAAAACCTTAATAATATGAAAAAGTAAAACAATTTTTTTAAAAATTATAATTTTTGGTTATAAACTAATTTGGGTTATTTTTTTTTTACTAAAAAGAAGAGTACATTTTGATTTGTGAAGATTTGTCAAGATTTATGAAGAAAGATTATTTATTTGCAAAGCGCTTTTTTTAAAAAAATATTTGGACTTTTTAATTTATATAGCAAAAAAATAAAAATCCCAGTGGTGAATAAATACCACCAAAATAAAGTTTTATCTGTCTCAAAAAAATGCTAAACAATTCATATGGGTACAGTGTTGCATGACCGCGCAATTGTCATTCAAAGTGTGATAGCACTGAAAGCTGAAAATTGGCCTGAGCAGGAAGGGGGTGAAAGTGTCCGGACTTGAAGTTGTTAAACAAACTGAAGTTAGAAACTGGCTACCTTGCACAGCTGCACCAGATTCTAAGTGCACCAGTTTTAGTAAATCTCCCTCATATTGTCCATGAGACACCCCACTTCCAAAGCTCAAGCCACCTATACAGTTGCCGGTATTTTGCAAACAAGTCTTTTTCAAGTGCAATTCCTTACACAATACCTCTGGATAACTGAGCGCTATTTTTTAATGAATATGTACTGTATTGAACTACTGTCTTTCAAGTCTCAATACCTGACTGTATATTCTCTGGAATAAATAAAGAATTGAGCAAATAAATGAATGAGCATACCACATAACTTATTAGCTGAGTTTGAGGTTACATGGGGTCCACGAATCCATTATACTTCATTCACCCAAGACCTGGTGTAGAGTTCTCAACCATTTCTTCTTGTCTTTCCTCTTTCTTACTTATCCTTTTTTATTTTTTCTTTCCAATTCTGTCCTGTTTGTATCATCCTGCGAATATTGTTGTATGAGGTTTGAAATTCTTGTACTATAAGCTATGGATATTTTTATACTATGGGGGAGATTTACTAAAACTGGAGAGTGCAAAATCTGGTGCAGCTCTGCAAAGAAATTAGTCAACTGCCAAGTTTTATTGTAAAAGTGGAACTACAGTGCATCTGAGTGCCGCAAACCAAAAATGCAATTTAATCCATTTTTAATATGCAAAGCAAACTCTTCCATCCATCCATGTCTCCATGCTTTATTTTTCTGGCTGTGGCCATCTTGCATAAGGGCAGGAGTATTTAATTCCTGGAATCCATGTTCCCCTAGCTTACAGTGGTTGTAAAGGCTGAAGGTTTTTTTACCTTCATGCATCCTATGCATGAGAGTAAAAAACCTTCTGTGCAGCAGTGCCCCCAGCCCCCCCAAACTTGCCTGAGCTTCATCACGATCCAGCGATATGAGTGACAGCCTCGGCTGCCCCGGGTCTCTGCTTGCTCGTTGGCTGAGACAGCAAGCGGGAGCCATTGGCTCCTGCTGCTGTCAATCACAGCCAGTCAGCCTATGAGAGAGAGAGGGGGTGGGGTCAAGCGATGGCTCTGTGTGTGAATGGACGCATGGAGCTGCAGGTACCCCCATAGCAAGCTGCTTGCTGTGGGGGAACCCAACGGACTGGAAGAGCCAGGAGAGCCTGCGGGGGACCCGAGAATAGGAGGATCAAGGCTGCTCTGTGAAAAACCACTGCACACAGCATGTAAGTATAGACATGTTTGTTATTTAAAAAAAAAAAAAAAACCTTTTAGAATCACTTTAAGCAATCAGAAAGGAGGGTGTGCTTAGTTAAAAAAAAAAAAAACTTTCCTCTACTCCTGAAGACTCCTGGGATGTATGACATCATTTGCCTAGGCATGGAAACCAGGAAGTAACTGAAGACATGTAAAACAAAGTTTATAACAAGTAAATATGATATACTTTCCTATCTATTTACTAATAATAGCATCAGAAGGATCACAAAATTTAAATGTTGATTGGAATACTAAAGTTTCGCTTTAATTGAACAAGCTGATGTTAGAAGCTGATTGGCTACCATTCACTGTTGCACCAGATTTTGCACTTCTTAGTTTTAGTAAATCAACCCCTATGCCTCTGATATCAACACTCCCCTTTCATTGGACTTCAAAAAGAGCTGTAAAAGGTGGGGGTGCCTTGGCTGAAATGATTTGGTGGTTTTAGAGGACATACTGTCTTCTTTTTGGGATCTTCATGTTAACTGTTGAATTTTGATATCCAAGAACTAGAGCAAAAAAAAAAAAAAAAGGTAAGTAAGGGTTCAGCATAAAGAGCTAAACAAGACTTCTGGAGTAGAAATAAAGTAAAAGATTGTAATATACAGAGGCCTATTAATAAAGGGAAAAACTGACCATCATTGGTTAGCATTTATTTAAAGTGTTACTAAACCTACAACAGTAAAGTCAGTCTGTATATGCAGTAAAGCATGCTTGTTATACTCACTGTGGAGCCTAAGAGGTTAATTCTCCACAGTGTATGAAAAGGCTGTTTGATCCTCTCTTCTCTGATCCTCCTACTCTTCTGCTGTCCCTAGTCCATCTGCTGATAGCACAGAGTCCCTCTGCACATGCTCAGTTTGGTGTGTATTGCTAGATAGTTTTTGTTTTTCTTTGGGAGATTGCACTTGATCGGCACAGGGCTAATCAGCACTGTCCAGACAGAGGGTCAGGGGTTATGCAGCCTCATAGAACAATGAGAGGAGAATGAAAATTCCTACAAGCTTTAACCAGTGCACAGCTGGACACTGATAGCAGTAAAAAATTTTTATATACTGCTGATGAGAAAAGGTATTTAGTATAATTAGTATAATGGAGTGCTTATGGCGCAAAACCAGATCCCCTCCCGCATTCTCCCTCTATAAAGCCGCCTACCTTGCCTACACCACTTCCCTCCATGCCACCAAGCAAGCCTATTTCATAACCCTTATCAACACCCTCTCCACCTGTCCTCGTCGGCTCTTCTCCACTTTCAAATCCCTGCTCTCCCCCCCCCACCCCCACCAAGCACCTCACTCACCGCCCACGAGATTGCCACTCACTTCCAAAACAAGATTGACGCAATCCGCTTCTTCAGCCCAACCACCCCCGAGGAGGTCTCTAAGGTCTTCACTGAAGCCCGCCTCACCACCTGCCCCCTGGACCCTATCCCCTCACAGCTCCTCCAGTCACCCCCCACCTCCATCATTCACTCCCTCTCCCACATCTTCAATGTCTCCCTCTCCACCGTCACCTTCTCCTCCCCTCTAAAGCTCGCACACATCACCCCCATACTCAAAAAACCCTCCCTTGACCCCACTAACCTTAACCTTAGACCCATCTCCTTGTTGCCCTTCACTTCCAAGCTCCTTGAGCGCCTGGCCTACAATCGCCTAAGCGCCCACCTCACTGATAACAACCTCCTTGACCCCCTACAGTCTGGCTTCCGCCCCCTGCACTCCACTGAAACCGCCCTACTTAAAATCACCAATGACCTGCTAACCACCAAAGCCAATGGCCACTATTCTATCCTCCTGCTCCTTGACCTCTCCGCGGCCTTCGACACTGTTGACCACCCTCTCCTCCTTGCTAAACTGCACTCCCTTGGCATCAAGGATGCTGCTCTCTTCTGGTTCGCCTCCTTCCTTTCCCAACGCTCCTTCAGCGTCACCTACAACACTGCCACCTCCCCCTCTCTGTCGGGGTCCCCCAAGGCTCTGTCCTCGGGCCCCTCCTCTTCTCCATCTATACCTCCTCCCTTGGCAAACTTATTCACTCCCACGGCTTCAATTACCACCTCTATGCCGATGACACCCAAATTTACCTCTCCACCCCCCACCTCACCCCCTCACTCTCCGCCCGCATCGCCCACCTCCTAAACGACATATCAGACTGGATGTCGCTCCATTTCCTCAAACTTAACCTATCCAAAACCAAGCTCCTGGTCTTCCCCCCACCCCGTGCCCCCCCATCCTCTCCATCACTAATAACGCCACCATCTCTCCCACCCCACACGCCAAAGTCCTGGGTGTCACCCTGGACTCCCACCTCTCCTTCCTACCCCACATGCAACTGCTATCTAGATCTTGCAGGCTCCACCTCCACAACATCTCCAAGATACGCACATTCCTCACCACAGACACCACCAAACAACTCGTACACTCCCTCATCATCTCACACCTGGACTATTGCAATTCCCTTCTCACCGGCCTACCCAAACGAACGTTATCCCCACTCCAGTCAATCCTAAACTCAGCGGCTAGACTCATCTACCTCGCCAAGCGCTCCACATCTGCCTCCCCCCTCTGCCAATCCCTCCCAATTGCCCAACGCATCAAATTCAAACTGCTAACTCTGACCTACAAAGCCATTCACAATGCCGCCCCAAACTACATAACTGACCTGATACCCAAATACTACCCTACCCGTGCCCTCCGCTCCTCACAGGACCTCCTACTCTCTAGCTCCCTGGTCTCCTCCTCCCACGCCCGATTGCAGGACTTCTCCAGGACTTCCCCCATCCTCTGGAACTCCCTACCCCAATCCATCAGACTGTCACCTACCCTCCTCACCTTCAGGCGCACCCTGAAAACCCTCCTCTTCAGGGAAGCCTACCCCAACCTCACCTAACACCCGACCTCACCTAACAACTAACCTCCTCCACTCCTCCCACCACTCCATCCCCCACAGCCATCTCCTCCTGTACCACCTTCCCCTCCCTCCTAGATTGTAAGCTCGAAGGAGCAGGGCCCTCGAACCCCTCGTGTAGTGTATTCTGTCCCCCTTGCTACTGTACAGCGCTGAGCATACCCTTTGGCGCTATATAAATACTGTATAATAATAATAATTCTAAAGTATAACATAATTGCATTTTCATGTTCTGTGTACTGTGGAAGACCAGATATACTGAATGCAGGGTCATGGATTTAGTAACACTTTAAAATCACTTTCTAATTGCATTTGTTATTGTATTGTATGATATATGAATCCTGTCGATGTCTGGATATGTATGTGTTCACTTTCATGTATAAGGCTGTTCTCATAAAAACTAAAAAAATTTGTATTATAAAATGCAAATGAGGTATTATCTGCTCTCCATTAGACACGGTGGCGTTTGTGGTGCCCAAGTGTTCTCTGCATAGTGGTGTAGTGAGTTGTTGAGCCTGGTCACATGACTTTGATAGGTCATGTGAGAGGGATATCCTCTTGGCACTTTTTTTTTTTTTTTTTTTACACATTTATGAAAATGAATGGGGGTTTCACCTGTTCTTTCCTAAAGAAAGCAAAGTGTCAAGCACATTTTAAAATTTGTCACTGTGCTATAGAAATGTGCCTTTTTATTGTGTGGCAGTGGGCTCTAGTCGATGCTTAAAAAAGGAAAAAAGCCAAAAACTGTAGCTGCTAACTTTTTAAAAACAGTCGCTCACCTGTGCCTCGATTCAGCGGTGCACTCATCGCAGCCTGTTACACAAGCTGTCCTTGCTCCCCGGTGTTGGCATTTTAAGTGTGGGCACCCGGCTGTGACAGCTTGCGACTTCACAATGGGGGCCCACTACGCCTGCGCGAGTAGTGCTATGTTTTGTGAATGGTCACGTAGTCTTTTGGGACCTGTCAGCGGGTACCTGTTAAAATTGAGTACTCGCTTTTCCCCCACTCCCCAAAGGTACCAGTTCCCCATAGGGAGCGGGGGATCAGTACTTAAAGTGGATTTCCACTCACTCTGTCAAAAAATAAAAGTCAGCAGCTACAAAAACTGTAGCTGTTGACTTTTAAAAAACAGCCACTCACCTGTCCCCCGCAGCTCGTTCACCGCCCGTCCTGTGTTCCAGGCACCAGCATCTTCAGTGTGGGCACCCGGCTGTGATAGCTTGCGGCTTCACAGCCGGATACCCACTGCGCATGCGTGAGTAGCACTGCGCTTCATAAATGGTCCTGTAGTCTTCTGGGACCTGTCACATGTCCCAAAAGACTACAGGAGGGAGGGAAGACACCTTCCGCTTCCGGTCGCCTAGGAAGTGGAAGCTGGTACCTGTCAAATTCGGGTACCCGCTCCCCCCCACCCCCCAAAGGTGCCAATCCTTAATGGGGAGTGGAGGATCAGTCCTCAAAGCGGAACTTCCCCTTTTGGATGGAGCTTCACTTTAAATTGGAACTTCTCCTTTTGGGTGGAACTCCTCTTTAATAAATGGTCCCCTAAGTCTGACTCACAGGAATCTACTGTATATAATGGCTGGCAGAAGTCCGCCAGCCCGTCTGACAATAACATTCTACTGATCCTCTATTTTTATTCCGTACAGGCCCTCCTTCACCCATATTTCTTCCTTGAACCCCTTCCTGCACACCATTCCGAGCTGCCCATCCCCCAGAGAGGAGGAAGAAGAAACCGTCAGCTTCAGAGGGAGTTTCATACAGAACAGCCTGTGAGTGACAGTCTGCTAGACCCCACACTGCTCAGTGATTACCTCCAGGGACTCTGAACTATGCTGGGACACACAAACCCTTTACTGCGGGGACCAACTTGAGACTGCTATCTATTGTAAAGGACTCAGAAGACTTGCGGTGTTAAAGATTGGAAGCCATATTAATGATCTGAGTCAGCCAGAACTCATGGCACTCACACACAACAAAACGCGTTAGATTTTAGAACCCACAACTGTGAATATGTATGTATTTCTTCAAAGGGAAGGCTTATCTGTGTTCTTCAATGTATTTATAGGGAACCTATGGATTGAATCTATTGAGATGTTTAAATGGATATCTGTCCAACTGTGCTCCCCTTCATGTACTCCTCTCAGGAGAAGAGTATGGAGGCTGAAATTGCTAACATTCCCTCTGAGAATGCTAGTTGCCTGTCATTGATCAACTATAGAGATCATTTGGATACTTTCTGACACTCATTTACTGCATGCTTGCTGTGGGTCAGTGACTCAAGTTTTGAAGCCAGACAGCCAGGTAATTAGCATGTTTTTAAAAAAAGGAAACCAGCAATGGCAGCCCTTGCATGTCCCACATGACGAGTAGTGAGAGAATATAGAGGCAATTACTGGCTTCTCTTTTGGGAAGTTGCTAGCTGCCTGGCTGTCAAGTCTGGTCTGCAATTCTAGAGCTCTGACGTCATGCTGACTTGCTTGTTACATTTCTGTGATTCAGAAAGCGACAGCCAGGCAACTAGTATTTTGTAAAGGGGGGTAGCAATGACTACCCCAATATTTCTCTCATTTCAAGCTTCCTTAGTGTAAACAGTCCTGTCTGTATATGTTAATACTTTTAATTGTCTATCTAGTTGATTTGTATATGTATATGGGAACAGCCGTATTTGATCAGTTTATTTGTGATGCTGCGGTTGCAGCTAACATTTTTTTAATCAGATTAAATCTGCCCCTAAATGACCAAGTAAAAGCAAGTGGTATCCCATATTCTCAGGGTTGCTTTCAATTTTTTGGGGGCAATTTTCTTATGAAATAAAGAAAATAAAAATGAAGATCTTTATTACTGAATGGTATTGTTCAGGGAAACTTGCCAACTTGCCTGAAAATCTCACTGTGAGCAGGCATAAACTTGTGTTCTGAGTACGAGGGTATGAGAAGTACCGCATGATCACCACTGGCGGTGTGGCCGAGGATCACAGTGGTGGGTGGCACATGCTTGACTTGGACAAGGATGGAGATATCCTCTTGGATATTTAGCCCTTTCACTGCTAGAGCCGATTTTGCATTTTTTGCACACATGTTTAAAGAAAATCATTTTAGGCCTGAAGATTACATAAAACCCCCAAAACATTTTATATTTTCTAAAAACAGACACCCCAGAGAATAAAAACGTGGTAGTTTCAACTTTTTATGTTGCACGATATTACTACAAAGGTATTACTGCAAAAAAATATTCAAGTTAATTTTAGTGCACACAAACGCTAGAAATTACTAAATGTTTTGGTAAAATATAATAGACCAGGTTGCACCGAGTAAATAGATATCTAAAATGTCAAACCTTAAATTTGCATGCACCTGTGACATGGCGACAAACTTCAGTACCCTATATTTTCCATAGGCGACACTTTAAAAGCCCCCTATAGGTCGTCAGTTTAGCAATACGGAAGTTATCTGGTGCTAGAAATATTGCTCTCACTCCGGTGTGCACAGTGATATGTAACACGTGTATCGCAATCAACATTTTCATGTGTAGGCGACCCTGAAGCACACATTTACGTTTGTATGTGCGTATATGTGGGTGTGGGGGGCCTCAGACATTTTGGGGATTTTATGTTCTTGAATGTAACTTTAATTTTTTTACAATTTAAAAAAAAAAAAAAAGTACTTAACTTTTTTCAACACACAGGGACAAAACCAATCCCCTATGTGATGACATTTTGGTGACAGGTTCTCGTTATTGAGACATCTGGAGTCTAAAAGACCCTGCATGTCTCCTCTGTGCTCCGCTGAATGTAATGTAAAGCAGATCGCTCTGCATTACATTCTCTCCCTCCCCCCTACCCAGCGGCACCTGCTAATGCCCCCGTGTCCCGACCACCCTATAGCAGAAGTACTGCTACAGGGCGGCAGGGCTGCGCAAAAGTGTGTGTGTGTGTGTGTGTGTGTGTGTGTGTGAGATTTTGTATTTCCAGGTAGGGAGCACGCACGCTGCCCTACCCGTCCTGCCATTGGCGGCTACAGCTGTTGATCAACGGGTCCCAGCCGGAGATTCCCTGCCGGCACCTGGCGATCGCCAAGGGACACTGACAGCAGAGACGTCTGTGTGTAAACAATACAGATCTCTCCCCTGTCAACACCAGCACAGAGCAATACAAAGCAGAGTGCTTACACAGTAAAGCACACACATACAAAAATAGTAAAATCGCACACAGTTAACCCTTTGATTGCCCCAGATGTTAACCCCTTCCTTCCCAGTATCATTAGTACAGTGTCAGTGCTTTTTATTAGTATTGATCACTGTATTAGTGTCACTGGGATGTCAGTGGCAGTTAGTCAGTTCCCACTACAGTCCCGCTATAAGACGCTGATCGCTGCCATTACTAGTATAAAAAAATTCCAAACCAATTTAATGTACATGTATTGGTATATATTTTTTTTTTTTCTTAGCAGACATGTAGCAGAATACATTTTGGCCCAAATTTATGATGAAATTTGATTTTTTTTTTTTATTTTACTGGATATGTTTTATAGCAAAAAGTAAAAAAAGTATAATTTTTTTTTTCAAATTTTTGTGTTTATAGCGCAAATATTAAAACACGCAGAGGCGAACAAATACCACCGAAAAAAAAAGGACATAAATTTAATTTGGGTGCAGCATTGCATGACCGCGCAATTGTCAGTTTAAGTAATGCAGTGCCGTACCGCAAAAAATGGCCTGGTCAGGAAAGCGGGGTAAGTCCTCTGGAGGGCAAGTGGTTAAAAATATGTGGTTGTGTTTGGTCAATCAGTAAGCTCAGACTGACTGAACTCAATGCAATGTCTATCTGGCTCATCTTGGGTTTTAACTCAGCAGTTCTATAGCAATCTGCAGCAGCCCTGTCTGACGTTCGGATAACTACTAGAGGGATCTATGCATCTTTTATGTATCACAGTTTTCTATGATAAGCATGCATTCATGGCAACAGTCATCTGTGACTTGGGAAAAAAAACTTTAGAATAACTACAAATTACTTTTCATGCATTATAATCCCCTGTACTGTATTGCCCTATTTTTGGTTTGTGTGTTTTTCGTTTGTTTTTTTTTACAGTTAAATTATTTCCTTTAGGAGAAAGCTATATTTTTTTTGCTTGGAGTGTACTGGTGTGCTGTCTGCAGGCCTCCTGTGCCTTTCCCTAGTGATGCAGAGAGTCAGCACTGGTGAGTGGGATGGGACTGGGACGGGCGCAGCTCAGTGGGTTATCTGGGTGCCAGAGATAAGGACTGCTAGTCAGTCACTCTGGGCGCAGGGGTGTGTGGGGAGCTTCATGTCTCAGCATTTTGTGTGACAGCTGGAGACTTGACAGGGACCAGGGACGGAGCAGTCTTGGTTAACCCCTGCCTTGCCAGAGAGAGCCATGAAGGGACTTTACCCCCCAAAACCACTCGGCACTATAGTGTATTGGAACAAGGGAACCTGTTTTCTGATTCTTACCTGCCTGGTTCTGCCATGGCTCCTCTCCAGCACCAAAGCAGTGCTAATTCTAGAAGACATCCACACTTTTACATTCTATCTTCCTGACTAATACATAGTCCAGCACCTGAAACCCTGAAATATCTTGTGTCAGTTTTCCCCCAGGTCTGTTCTGTCAATCATTGGTGGAAACAGTTGGGCCTTGTTTACACTTGTGTTGTCCTCCGAAGAGCGATTTACATTGGATCACCTTTCAGATGCCATTTGACAGGCTGTGAGGAGGCATTATATTTCCTCCTCACTGCCTGTCTTTACCCCTTAAACCCGCAGCAGTGTGCTGAAACCACATGCATTGCACACAGTTGTAGGGTGCCCCCATCCAGTTGAATGGGTTTAGTCCAGTGGGTGGTACTGCCCACCAATAATTTCTACCACGCCATGATGCAAAACATTGTGGCCAGGGAATGTGTACACCTTTTTTTTTTTTTTTTTTTTTGCAAGATTTGTAATAAATGATTTTTTACTTTCAAACTACTCTGCTTGGGTTTATTTAGAACCGTTATTTAAAAGTAAGTTTAATGCAGAAGAGACCTATCATATCTCTTCTGCATTAAAAGTCCTGCCTGTTCACCCATTTTTGTTTTCATAAAAGTCCACTTTAAGGGGGAGCAGTTTTTTTTTTTTTTTTTTTTTTTTTTTTTTTTTTACTGCCCACCAACAACAAGTTAAAACTAGACCTTACACAAGTGTTCCAGGTTCAGAACTGCTCAGCTAGAACATGTTGAAAGGAACAGCTATATAATAATGTAAAGCTGGACATGTGCTGACAAGAAGCATAATGATAGGAGGAAAGAGCAGAGTGACAGGGAGGTGACCTCATCACTGTGCTGCTTCTCATTTTATTGTCCAGTCACAGGCTGGGGCTGGTCTAGGATAACCTGGGCTCAGAGGAAGTGAGTTAAATTATGCTGACCATCAGACTGAGGACATCTATTAGCAGAAAAAAGTATTGCGGGGGGAGGGGGGCGACTCTGGATTGAAGGTGAATATTGCAGCAAACTTTTTTGTATTTTATATTTTAATTGGCATTTCATTTTTATCTTTCTATTTCTTTTTTTTGGATGGGGTCCTACTTTAAGTGCTACCACTTGTATGTGTCTATTAACAGCATAAGCTGATTTTTCACCCTATACCCAGTCACCCTAAAGTCCAGATTACTGTCATTGCATGGGCTCTACTGTGGCCCTTTCAGCTCCAATTACTACACAGAAATTCCTTACAGCAGTGGTCTCCAAACTGCAGACCGGGTGTGGCCCTTTGCTTGCCTTTTATTCGACCTGTGGGGCACTATTCCTCCCACAGACACCAACGATGGAGCACTATCCTTCCCACTGACACCAACAATGAGGCACTATTCCTCCCACTGACACCAAAGATGGAGCGCTAGCCTTCCCACTGACACCAACAATGAGGCACTATTCCTCCCACAGACACCAAGGACGGAGCACTATCCTTCCTACTGACACCAACAATGAGGCACTATTCCTCCCACTGACATTAATGATTAGGTACTATTCCTCTTACTGACACCAACGATGGGGCACTATTCCTTCCATTGACACCAGTGTTGGAATACTATTTCTCTAATAGCAAACATAGGGCACTGTTCACTCCCACTGGTCACAGTCCAGCCCCTCCTAAAGTCAGAAGGACATTAAACTGGCCCTTTATTTAGAAAGTTTTGAGACCTCTGCTTTACCGGATCTAAACCTAATATTTGTTTTTTCTCCAAGCTCAACTTCCCCTTTCTATACGTAAGGAGGCATGAGAAGCACAGCCTGAAGTGACCTATGTAGGTTGGCATTGTTGATTATCTTTAACCGCCTCCCGCCTGCCATATAGTAATATGACGGGCGCAAGGTGGTTCTCTCGTTCTAGGAGGACGTCATATGATGTCCTCCCATTCTAACCGCGCGTGCGCGGCTCCTGGAGCGTGCAGCACGGTGATCGGCAGTGCGCTGTGTCCCTTAGACACAGCGGATCACCGATCCACGGAAAGAGCCGAAGATGTCGGCTCGGTCATGTGATCAGCTGTGTCCAATCACAGCTGATCACATGTAAACAGGGAAATTCCGGTTATCGGCATTTCTCTACTCACGAGCAGTCATGCTTACAGCTCGAGAGGAGAGCCGGTAATCGGCATTCCTCAGAGGGGACACGTACACAGATCATCAGAGCACTGATGATCAGTGTGCCCTGATGATCTGTGTAGCCCCAGCAGCGCCACCTGTCAATGTCCATCAGTGCCAGCTCTCAGTGCTCATTGATGCCACCTACCAGTGCCACATCAATGCCACATATCAGTGGCCATCTGAGCTGCCTTTTAGTGTCACCTATCAATGCCAGTCAGTGCCACCTATCAGTGCCAGTCAGTGCCGCCTATCAGTGTGCATCAGTGCTGCCTATCAGTGCCGCCTACACAGGTCTGCGACTAAAAAGCTGTTTGATTATTTTCATCTAATTTCCATGTATTTTCGTGTGCTAAAAAAACAAATAAAATATTGAAAAAACTCATAGACGTCATGATTTGCCACAAAATGCAAAATTGTCTTCAAATTCATAACATTTTTTAAATTTTTGGGGTTTTTTTATATTATGGGTTTTTAACCAAATTTAAAGTCCAAATTACTATTAATTCACATAAGTGCATTTAAGATATAAAATGCCAAAAAAACCTTAAAAGGGTTGTCCGAGTTATGTAAAAAAAAATAGCACTGTAAATCTGATGGTCTGCAATATATACATAAGCTAAGCAAGTTTTAGGGAAAAAAAATTCTATTTCCTCATTTCCCTAGTTCTCTTCTGGCCCTTTGTTGTTATTTGCAGGTGCACAATCTCTGCCCCTCCCCCCCTGCATAGGGGGTGAATACAAGCACTGCTCTGAGTGACATGTCTGACTACTGGGATACTCAGCAGCATGCTGTAAGTGTAAGCCTCAGCCCTGAGTCTGTGCCTCTAATGGTAGAAGGGGTTAATCTTTCCTGAAGAATCCAGTGGGTGGGATACCAAATACCCTTGTTTTCTGTGTCTACGGGACAGTCGAGACCAACAAAATCACTGGACCAAGAAGAGTTGGCAGCCGAGGGTGCTAACAGTCGGTGAAAAAAATGTCCTCCGAGAAACTTTGGTACCTTCCCATAAGGTTCTTCTACCACCTCTCCACATAAAATTGGGATTGATGAAGCAAAATCACTTCCAAGAGATGGAGAATGCTTCAAATACTTGGTCACCAAGTTTCCAGGCCTGTCGGAGGCAAAATTGAAGGAAGGTGTGTTCGTCGGACCAGACGTTAGAAGTAGAGATGAGCGAATTATTCAAAAATTCGATTCGGCTGATTCGCCGAATTTGCGGAATAAATTTGATTCGATGCGAATATATTCGCTGCAAATTTAACTTATAAAAAGGGTTTCTAGGCTTCAGAGAGCCTTTATATTAGTGCAGAACACTGTACCTTTAATTTAAATGCCCTTGGAGTCTGCTGGGGAAGAGAAATAATACTGTCAGTCAGTATGACATGCAGATGAGTGCCGTCGATCTTAGAATCACCGCACACTTCACTCATTTGGGCAGTCACGGGGCCAAAACCAGAGTGTGGAGCCACAGTGTGGCGGTGGAGGCAGCAGCAATGGGAGACCATACAGCACCCTATGACAAAATGGAACCCACCAGCAGTGTGAGGAGACCTGAAAGTGGCACATGGCAGAGTGTGGCGATGGAGACAGCAGCAATGGGAGGCCGTACAGGGACCCATGACACACTCTGGACCTGGCAGCAGCATGAGGAGGCGGTACAGGGGCCCATGGCAGAGTGGCGAAGCGTAAGCAGCTTAAATTGAAGGCCATACAGAGGCCTATGTTAAAAAGTCCCCCCAGCAGCAGCGTGGGGAGACGACTATCAAGAGTCCAATGGCAGAGTGGCGGAGCGGAAGCAGCTTCAATTGAAGGCCAATAGTGGTTGTGAAGCAGAAAGTCAGTTTATTGTACACAATCGGTCAATTGCAGCTTGCCGTTGGCTGGAAACTGTACGTTTATGTCACTGGAATGCACTAATCACCCAAAAAATATTACCGCCAGCCGGCGTGTAAATGGATTTAACTCTTTGAACGTACAATAGTGGTTGTGAAGCAGAAAGTCAGTTTATTTTGCACAATCGGCAAACTGCAGCGCCAACTGTGCACGACAGCCACCAAAAAAAAAAAGGGTGTATGTCACTTTAAATTTTGATTCTTTGATAGCTGTGGCCCTAAGTAACGATTCTGTGTCCCTGAGTAACGATTCTGTGTCCCTGAGTAACGATTCTGTGGCCCTAAAGTCTCTGTGGCCCTAATGCAGGCCATAGATGGGTCGAAAATCGGCCGATTTTTCGGCCGAAAATAAAATCGGCCGATTTTCGGATCGTTAGTGGGCTATTTGGTCGGCCGTTTTTCGGTATTTTGGCCGTTTTTTTTTTCTGTAAAGTTGGAAAAAAAATCGGCCGATTTTGCCGATCGGCCGATTTTCGCGGCAATAGTGGGCAAATCGGATGATTTTTTGCCGATAAAAAATCTGCGCATGAGCAGTGACCTGCAAGAGGAAGACAAAAAGAAGAAAAAGAAGAAGAGGATGAAGAAGAGGAAGAAGAGGATGAGGAAGAGGAAGAAGAAGAAGAAGAGGATGAGGATGAGGAAGAAGAAGAGGATGAGGATGAAGAAGAAGAGGATGAGGATGAAGAAGAGGATGATGATGGTGAAGAAGAGGATGAGGAAGAAGAGGAGGATGAGGATGAAGAAGAGGATGAGGATGAAGAGGATGAGGATGAAGAGGATGAGGATGAAGAGGATGAGGATGAAGAAGAAGAGGATGAGGATGAAGAAGAGGTTGAAGAAGAGGAGGATGAGGAAGAAGAAGAAGAAGAGGATGAGGATGAAGAAGAAGAGGAGGATGATGGTGAGGATGAGGATGATGAAGAAGAAGAAGATGAGGATGATGAAGAAGAAGAAGAAGAAGAAGAGGAGGATGAGGATGAAGACGAGGATGAGGATGAGGATGAGGAAGAAGAAGAAGAAGAGGATGAGGAAGAAGAAGAAGAAGAGGATGAGGAAGAAGAAGAAGAAGAGGGTGAGGAAGAAGAAGAGGATGATGAAGAAGAAGAGGATGAGGATGAAGAAGAGGATGAAGAAGAGGATGAAGAAGAGGATGAGGATGATGAAGAGGATGAGGATGAAGAAGAGGATGAGGATGAGGAAGAAGAAGAGGATTAGGAAGAAGAAGAGGATGAGGAAGAAGAAGAAGAAGAAGAAGAGGATGATGGTGAGGATGATGAAGAAGAAGAGGATGATGGTGAGGAAGAAGAAGAAGAGGATGAGGAAGAAGAAGAGGATGAGGAAGAAGAAGAGGATGAGGAAGAAGATGAGGATGAGGAAGAAGAAGAAGAGGATGAGGATGAAGAAGAAGAGGATGAGGATGATTAAGAAGAAGAGGATGAGGATGAAGAAGAAGAATTCCAGTCCAGCAAAAAGTGTATCTGCAGAGAGCTCCGCTATTTCTGACAGTTCCTTCACATTTACAGCTGTTGAAACATTGTATCTATTTGTTTCCGAATAAAAACATCTGTATCCTAAATGGAAACAAATAGATACAATGTTTCAACCGCTGTAAATGTGAAGGAACTGTCAGAGAACTGTCAGAAATAGCGGAGCTCTCTGCAGGGACACTTTTTGCCGGCTGTAGAAGGGATGAAAATCGGCCGCTCGGGGAAAATTCGATTCGTGCATCTGAAGTTTGCTAATTTTCGGATTCGGCGCGAATCGAATTTTTCCTAATATTCGAAACGAATTCCACTTCGTCATGTTCGATTCGCTCATCTCTAGTTAGAAGGCTTATAGTTGATCAAGAGTTTGTCAATACCATGACGGATTCTCAAAAAGAAGGGTGGATTGCATTTAAAGAAGTCATACAGAAATTTTTAGGCAATAACAAAGATCCTCCCTACAAAAAGATCATCGGACGAATGCTGAAAGCACTTCAAGCTTTAGGTTGCCTGAGTTTGAAAGCGCATTTCCTCCAGTCCCACCTTGACTACTTACCTGAAAATTTGGGAGCTGTGAGTGAGGAACAAGGTGAAAAATTCCACCAAGACATTGAAGAGATGGAAAGGAGATACCAGGGAAAATGGAGCATCACAATGATGGCAGACTACTGTTGGATGCTTCAGAGAGACATTCCAGATGCTACTCACAAGCGTAAATGCACCAAGAGGAGCCTCACAGGGAAGAAGAATCGAGTTTAGTGTGTGTAGGTGAGCTCATTTTAGTTAAAAAAAAGATTTTCATGAAAAAATTGTAATAAAACTTTAATTTTAAAAGTCTATTTCCATTTATTTTGAGGTATTGCCTTATTTAACATAGTTACCTAAATTGTCAGGAAACGTGATGTCCTATGACAAAATGGAGGTCATTTTCGGATTCAGCGCACCAAAAAACATAAAGATTACATGGAATAACCAAAACCGCTCTTGAAAAAAATTTTTTTGCAGACCTGTGATCAGTGCCAGTCAGTGCCGCCTATCAGTGTGCATCAGTTCCACCTAAAAGTGCCAGTTAGTGCCGCCTAACAGTGCCAGTCAGTGCCGCCTATCAGTGCCATATATGAGTGCTGCCTTTCAGTGCCCATCAGTGCCACCTACCAGTGCCTCCTCATCAGTGCCACCTATCAGTGTCCTTCAGTGCAGTCTATCAGTGCCCATCAGTGCAGCCTCATTAGCGCACATCAGTGAAGGAGAAAAATCACTTATTTAGAACATTTTATAACAAAAACGAAGAAAAAAGTTTTGTTTCCAAAATGTTCAGTGGTTTTTGGTTTGTTTAAGAAAAATAAAAACCCCAGAGGTGATTTAACCACTTGATCTCCTGAGGATTTACCCCCCTTAATGACCAGGCCTTTTTTTGCTGTTTGGCGCTGCACTAATTCAAATGATAATTGCGCGGTCATGCAATGCTGTACCCAAACAAAATTTACGTCCTTTTTTTCACACAAATAGAGCTTTCTTTTGGTGGTATTTCATCACCTGTGCGCTTTTTGTTTTTTGAGCTATAAACAAAAAAAACACAAATTTTGAAAAAAAACTATATTTTCTACTTTTAGCTATAAAAAATATATCGTAAACTCAAAGTTAGTCATAAATTTAAGCCAAAATGTATTCTGCTACATGTTTTTGGTAAAAAAAATCCCAATAAGTGTATATTGATTGCTTTGTGTGAAAGTTATTAGTGTCTACAAACTATGGTATAGATACTGTAATTTATGCCTTTTTTTGCTATACAGCACTGCACTAATTCAAATGATAATTGCGCGGTCATGCATTGCTGTACCCAAACGAAATTTACGTCCTTTTTTTTCACACAAATAGAGCTTTCTTTTGGTGGTATTTTATCACCTGTGCGCTTTTTTTTTTTTGCGCTATAATCAAAAAAAACACAAAATTTTTGAAAAAAAAAAAAATTTCTACTTTCAGCTATAAAAAAATATATCGTAAACTCAAAGTTAGTCATAAATTTAAGCCAAAATGTATTCTGCTACATGTTTTTGGTAAAAAAAATCCCGTGCATTAGCGGGCAAACTGGCGCTATATGGGAGGGGCGCTAACACTATCGGAAGTCACCAGTGACACTAATACAGTGATCAGTAAAAATCTGTTCACTGTAATCAATGACACTGGTGACAGGGCAGTGAAGGGATTAACTCGGGGGGGGGGGGGGCGATCAAGGGGTTAAATGGGATTACTGGTGTACTGGCAGGCAAACGGGCGCTATCTGGGAGGGGCGCTAACACTATTGGAAGTCGCCAGCAACACTGATACAGTGATCAGTAAAAATCTGTTCACTGATCAATGACACTGGTGACAGGGCAGTGAAGGGGTTAACTCGGGGGGGGGGGGGGGGCGATCAAGGGGTTAGATGGGATTACTGGTGTATTAGCGGGAAATCTGGTGCTATCTGGGAGGGGCGCCAACACTATCGGAAGTCGCCAGCGACACTGATACAGTGATCAGTAAAAATTGATTCACTGATCAGTGACACTGGTGACAGGGCAGTGAAGGGGTTAACTGGGGGGGGGGGAATTAAGGGGTTAAACGGGATTACTGGTGTACTGGCGGGCAAACTGGCACTATCTGGGAGGGGCGCTAACACTATCGGAAGTCGCCAGCGACACTGGTACAGTGATCAGTAAAAATCGATTCACTGATCAGTGACACTGGTGACAGGGCAATGAAAGGGTTAACTGGGGGGGGGGGGGGCGATCAGGGGGATAAATGTGACCTAGGTGTGTTCTAACTGTTAGTGTAGTGCTTTGTACTCACGGTTTCTGTGTCTTCTCTGTCTGGAACGGAATGTGTCCAGGCAGAGAAGAATGACATCATATCCTGTCCTGTGTAAATGTCAACATAGGACAGGGACCGATCATCTGATTTCAGCCAGACATCACTGGCCGAAATCTAATGATTGATCCCTCCGGGATCGAATGGTGTCACCCGCGGGTCGGCAGGAGCGCGCGCGCCCCCTGCCGGCGAAAACGTCATTTTAAAACGTGGTTTTGCGCCCCAGTGCCGCCCTGCACACGTGTATATATACAGTGGCAGGGCGGCAAGCGGTTAAATACCACCATAATAAAGCTCTATCTGTCACAAAAAAATGATAAAAATTTAATATGGTTGCATGACCGCGCAATTGTCATTCAAAGTGCAACAGTGCTGAAAGCTGAAAATGGCCTGGGCAGGAAGGGGGTATAAGTGCCCTGTAGGCTAGTGGTTAAAATGCTGTATGTCTCACCTCCGAATCTGAAAATTTGTTTCGGTCCAGTGGCTTGGTAAACACCAAATAGATACTTACCTGTCCTAAAGAAACAGCTGTTGCAGAATCCTTTCACTGCCAATTATGTGATCATATGCCAAGGCACAAATCGTATGACTCTTAGTGGCTTATAGCACTGATGCTGAGGCATAGTTGGCCAGTTAGCTCCTTGGATGAACATGGATTGTCCCCTCACATGTTAGAAGTCTACTTAGAGGTTGTATTTAATATGTTACCCAGAGTCAACCATTTGTTGATCAGAGATTGCACCCACCCAGTAAGATCCTTCTTTCTGTACAGTAGAGTCATCACAACTACAGGACCTCCCTATAGATAGGAGGGAGACACAATGCCTTGAAAAAGTATTCATACACCTTGAAAGTTTCCACATTTTGTCATGTTACAACCAAAAACGTAAATGTATTTTATTGGGATTTTATGTGATCAATCAACACAAAGTGGCACCTAATTGTGAACTGGAAGGAAAATGATAAATGGTTTTCAAAATTTTTTACAAATAAATATCTGAAAAGTATGGTGTGCATTTGTACTCAGCCTCCTTTACTTTGATACTCTTAACTAAAATCTAGTGGAACCAATTGCCTTCAGAATTCACCTAATTAGTAAATAGAGTCCACCTGTGTGTAATTTAATCTCAGTATAAATACAGCTGTTCTGTGAAGCCCTCAGAGGTTTTTCAGAGAACGTTAGTGAAGAAACAGCATCTTGAAGGCTACGGAACACACCAGACAGGTCAGGGATAAAGTTGTGGATAGGTTTAAAGCAGGGTTAGGTTTTAAAAAAAATATCCCAAGCTTTGAACATCTCATGGAGCACTGTTCAATCCATCATCTGAAAATGGAAAGAGTATGGCACAAGTGCAAACCTACCAAAACATGGCCGTCCACCTAAACTGACAGGCCATGCAAGGAGAGCATTAATCAGAGAAACAGCCAAGAGGCCCATGGTAACTGTGGAGGAGATGCAGAGATCCACAGCTCAGGTGGGAGAATCTGTCCACAGAACAACTATTAGTCATGCACTCCACAAATCTGGCCTGTATGGAAGAGTGGCAAGAAGAAAGCCATTGTTGAAAGAAAGCCATAAGAAGTCCTGTTTGCAGTTTGCGAGAAGCCATGTGGGGGATACACAGCAAACATGTGGAAGAAGGTGCTCTGGTCAGATGAGACCAAATTGTTACTTTTTGACCTAAAAGCAAAACGCTATGTATGGTGGAAAACTAACACTGCACATCACCCTGAACACACCATCCCCACTGTGAAACATGGTGGTGCCAGCATCATGTTGTAGGGATGCTTTTCTTCAGCAGGGACAGGGAAGCTGGTCAGAGTTGATGGGAAGATGGATGGAGCCAAATACAGGGCAATCTTAGAAGAAAACCTGTTAGAGTCTGCAAAAGACTTGAGACTGGGGCGGAGGTTCACCTTCCAGCAGGACAACAACCCTAAACATGCAGCCAGAGCTACAATGGAATGGTTTAGATCAAAGCATATTCCAAGTCCAGACCTAAATCCAGAAACTTTTGATCATGGCCATTTGGGTGATTTCTGTTATTATGATTTAAAAAGGAGCCAAACAACTATTTGATAATAAATGGCTTCATATGATCATCATCCTTCAATAAAAGAGCATTTTTTGGCATGATCAGTCATATTTTCAATATCAATGCACAACACAACTGTAGCAGTCTTGTAACTTCTATCAGTGTCCAGCACTGGTTCAAGCTTGTAGGAGGAGTTTTCATTTTCCCGATTGTCCTGTGAGGCTGAATAACCCCTGAATCTCTGTCTGGACAGTGCTGATTGGCCCTGACTGATCACATGCACGCTCCCAAAAAAAAAACCACTCTAGCAATACATACCAAACTGGGCATGTGCAGCTTGTCCCTAAGGCTCTGTTCTATCAGCAGATATCCTTCAATTCACGTGTTTAGTAGTTTTCTTTTGTAAAGGAGCAATAGATCTGATTCAGTTGAGTGAAGTGACATTTTATGTGTTTTGTTTCACAGCAGGCCTTGAGTAAGACTGTGGTCCATGACAACATAGGGGTGGAACTGGGCTGGGAGAAAGGCATTGCCTGCTATGACTTTTAAACATACTGTGTATTGGTCTAGAAAGAGGTTTGTAAAAACTGACGTTCTGATATAGTGAAGCAAATTGGATTTTTTTTTTCTGCTGGTGACAGTTTATTGACCAATACAAATCTGCCTTTCAAAGTCATGTGGCCAAGTTTTCCTCCAACATGTAAAGAAGAATATGGTGCGCTTCAAATGGTTCACAAGCCTGATCCTGAAACCTGATTGGTTGCTACTGACGAAAAAGGCAGGTAGTAGGCCTGACATCCATAAAATTCTGCACACCTCACCTGAAATATGCTCTTTTCTGCCAGGTAGAGAGAAAGGAGCAGAGGCACTGAGGAAGGGGTCTCCAATCATAAAGCGGAGTTCTACTTGACCTATCAAAAAATAAAAGTCAGCAGCTACAAAAACTGTAGCTGCTGACCTTTAAAAAACAGCCACTTACCTGTCTCTCGGTCCCGTGGTGTGTCCCCCGCAGCCCGTTTCACCGGCTGTCCTGTATTCCAGGAGGCCGGCATCTTCAGTTTGGGCACCCGGCTGTGATAGCTTGCAGATTCAGAGCCGGGTATCCACTGCGCATGCGCAAGTAGAGTAGCGCTGCACTTCATGAATGGTCCTGTAGTCTTCTGGGACCTGTCACGTGTCCCACAAGACTACAGGGAGGGAGGATGCGTTCCGCTTCTGATCGCCTAGGCGATTGGACCGGAAGTGGGAGCGGGTACCTGTCAAATTCGGGTACTCGCTCTCCCCCTCCCCTGCTCCCCAAAGGTGCCAATCCTTAATGGGGAGCGGAGGAGTAGTCAAAGTGGAACTTCCCCTTTTGGGTGGAGGTCCACTTTAAAGGGCCAGATTCCTGTCCTTTAGACTTTAAGTGGGCCAGACTGTGGCCAGTGGGAATAGAAAATGCCCCTATGTCACTGGAAGTAAATAATCATACCATACCATCATTGGTTTCAGTGGGAGGAACTGTGCCCCATTACTTGTGTCAGGGAGAGGAACAATGCTCCATTGGTGTCAGTGGGAGGAATTGTGCCCCATTATTTGTGTCAGTGGGAAGAATTGTGCTCCATTGTTGGTGTCATTGGGAGGAATTGTGCCCCATTGTTGGTGTCATTGGGAGGAATTGTGCTGCATTGTTGGTGTCATTGAGAGGAATTGTGCTCCATTGTTGGTGTCATTGAGAGGAATTGTGCCCCATTATTTGTGTCAGTGGGAAGAATTGTGCTCCATTGTTGGTGTCATTGGGAGGAATTGTGCCCCATTGTTTGTGTCATTGGGCGGAATTGTGCTTCATTGTTGGTGTCATTGAGAGGAATTGTGCTCCATTGTTGGTGTCATTGGGAGGAATTGTGCTCCATTGTTGGTGTCATTGGGAGGAATTGTGCCCCATTGCTGGTTTCATGTATTAGTACCTCATGGCAGTGAGAGAAATAGTGCTTTAAGGGCCTGTAAAAGGCAAGCAAGGCCAATCTACTTTTAACATTTGGATTTTTCGTTCGTGTTTACGAAGATTCCTTGGACATAAACATCCGAGTCATCTTCTGTTTCCGCTGATGCGTGATAGCGCTTTATAGATTTTTTCCGTACGACCGTCATACCATCGCATAGAAAATCAGTCGTTCGTATGCAAAACGGCAACATTTTTCACTGTCGTTCAACCGGATTTTTTCGTTCACAATATCGTTAAAACATCCTGATCATTAACAAAGAGAAAATCGTTGGATCAGTGGTTCTGCAAAATGTTTCGTACAATTTTCTTATCATGTGTCCGGGGCAGACAGAGCTTTTGATGCTTCTACTTGTGCCAGTTGGGTGAGGAGATGCAAAACATCCAAGTGTACATTTTTGGAAGTAGTTTCCTTTAAATGTCAGTAGGCTTGTGTAGGGTTCTGCATCCTCTCAACAGCTGCTATTTATCATTATTCAAGGGTTCGAGGAAATGGGACCTCCCTGCTAATAAGGGATGGTTGGCATCTCTAGTATGGGGACACAGGGGTCTTCCAAGCCAGCACTGCCTTTAACTTCGCTTATGAACCCAATTTCAGCAGCAAAATGTCCATTAAGAAGAAGAAAATGCTTTGGTAACTGTAAAACATATCTATGGAATGCACAGAAAAACGCAATTTCCTGAAAAAAGTCAGGCTCCTTGGCAGCCTGCAAATTCTGCTGCGATAACAAGTCCGAAAAACTCCTGACAACCCCTCCCGCAGCCAACCTACAGAGCAGGTTCCTGTTTAGCAAGGAGAAGGTTAACTGCTGTAGCAAAGGATCATGGAGCTGCTTTCGCTGTCCTCTGTGGCTAGGCCAGTGGCTGGTCCCTTCTCCGCCCGCTGGCTGCTCAGAGGTGATAAGATGCTATCTGATTGTAAGCGACATGTTTGGCAAAGGCTGACATCAGTTACACAGAGGAGGGAGTTGTGGTGATGAGAGGAAGGGAGAGAAGGGTGAGAGCACACAAAAGTCGGGCACACAGAGGCGGCTGGAAGAGAGCGGGACAATATGGAAGCAGGGAAGCCTATAACTATAGGGAAGTCTAAGAGGGACTGGATAGTAAAGAATGAATCCTGACTTGGGGGGGTACATATTATTGGTGAAAAATAAAATCAATAAACACGTCACTGCAGAAATTATAATAAAGGATTTATATAGCGCCAAGAGTTTGCTCAGCGCTTTCCAATATAAAGGGAGACAATACAGTTCAATACAAGAGGGTTAGGAAGGCCCTGCTCCTTGGAGCTTACAATCTAAGGAGGGGCTAGTGGTACAAAAGGTAATAACTGTGGGGGATGGACTGGTAGTAGGAGAAGAAAATTCCATTAATAGCTGAGGGCAGGATAGGCTTCCCTGAAGTGAGCAGAGTAGGCGATAGTCTGATAAATTGGGCTAGAGAGTTCCAGAGGATGGGGGAAGCTCTGGAGAAGTCCTGGAGATAAACATGGGAGGAGGAGACAAGGGAGCTAGATGGGTGATATTTGGAGACATGTTTGGAAATGTGGGGGCTTCCTATTTTGACCTCGTCTGTAAATGCTAGTTCCCGGGTTGTCTTCAATACAAGTAATCAGCTATGGCAGGAGTGGGCAACTGTGGCCCTCCAGCTGTTGGTGAACTACAAGTCCCATCATGCCTCTGCCTTTGGGAGTCATGCTTGTAACTGTCAGTTTTGCAATGCCTCATGGGACTTGTAGTTCTACAGCAGCTGGAGGGCCACAGTTTCCCACCCAGGAGCTATGGGGTTTCTGACTTTTTCCTGACTTCCTTGATCTGTCTGCTTGTTTCTGACTTGAAAACTATTAATGCTACTGGCTCAGCATAACAACCAGGCAACTAGCATTTTCAGAAGAGGTTGACAATAGCAGTCTCCAAAAAAGTCAGCAATGGCAGATCCGATATCCATCTTCAATTTTTTTTTAAAAAGGGGAACTGAAGTTTTGGCTGTAGTTATGAAATAAATAAATGTGTATATAATCTAATCAAAGTAAAGGAATGCATTGAAGAACTTCATCCTATGTACTGTATATGTAATAATCGACTTGATCCTCTCATTTCACTGCTGAACGAAACAATGGAATCTCTGCAGCAATGATTGGTAGCCAGGCCCATGTGATCTAGACTGCTTGGGACTAGAGATGGGGAACATATTTTTTTTTTAAATTATTAAGTGTTCTTGCATGGCAAGGCCACTTACTGTTATCTCACATATATATTCTTATTATTATAGCCAAATTTACCACCCTAACTCCTCACAGTTTTTACACTACATAGACAGTAATATATGCGTATTGTTCCCGATTGGTGTGCTATTACTTTGTGGAACGTTTTGCCGAATGGTTCACGAAATATCGGTGTTTTTGTGGTGAAATTGGTCCCATAGAAATGAATGGCGGAATGTTCAAAACTAGAGTGGGAGCTGACAAAAGCTAGAGTGTGAGCTGAAAAATCAGGACATGATTTCTAAACTGCCATCACTCCCTCATTTTCAAGCCCACCTACACAAATCGTATATCAAAACGTTCAGCTATCCCTGCTGCCACTGAAAATGTCCATGGCTAAGCCATAGTCCTGATAGTTTTCACAATATGACCATTTATTTGCAACTCACGCCGCCCATTGACATTCATTGAAACTCCACTCTAGCCACCTCAAATTTGAAGGGCAATTTCTAAACTGTGACTGTGCCTTTATTTTTAATATTTCAGAGACATACTATGCATCAAAATGTAGGTCTGGGTCTTGTGATTCTCGCAATATAAAGCTCTTCACTGTAGGATTTATAGTTTTTAAAACTACGCCCATTTGAAGACGCAAGTGAAGCGACCAATTTGGAGCAGTTTGTTTTTAACCGCTCTTCTCTGCCCTATTTGAAATCTAATTTTGAATTTGTGACAGTTTGGCCGTCTTCTGGCTAAAGGTTTGGAAATAAGTTTTCTACAGTAGAGAGTATTTGAGGTGATAATGCTGCTAATGTTTTTATAAATGTATGTTTTAATGTAACTGTGAAGCACTTTGGGCAACAATATTGCAATTAAATGTGCTATATAAATAATTAAAAGTTGAAATGCATTTCTCACTCTATCAAGCTTGCCATGTGCAATTTTTAAATTTGATCAATCAATTGGTTAGTGTAATGTTTACTATCTTTACTCACTCCAAACACTCCACACAGTTACTCTGCCCACTCCATAAAGTTACTCTGCCCAGTCCAACCTTTTCACAGTTATTCCAGCCACTCCAACCACACAACAGTTACTCAAGACACTCCACCCAGTTACCCCGCCCACTCCATTTGTAGACTACTGGTGGAGGCAAGAACACTTCACACAATTTCCCCAGAAATTGTAGCTTTTCTAGTTATTATTATTATTATTTATTTCAGGTATTTATATAGTGCCGTCAATTTACACAATGCTTTACATATATATTGTACATTCACATCAGTCTCTAACCATCAAAGGGCGTATAATCTAAGGTCCTTAACTTACATTCATACATTCACATACTAGGGCCAATTTAGACAGGATCCAATTAACCTACCAGCATGTCTTTGGAGTGTGGGAGGAAAACGGAGTACCCGGAGGAAACCCACGCAGGCACAGGGAGAACATGCAAACTCCAGGCAGGTGGTGCTGTGGTTGGGATTTGAACCAATGACCCTAGTACTGCCAGGTGGAAGTGCTAACCATTTAGACACTATGGTGCCCCATTTATGGCAAATACTGTGTGTTTTTTACTCAAAATAACTAACTTTAGTCTTTTGGCCAGGATGTGAATTGTAATGATATATCTATTGTTATCTCCAAGGGTATTTTTATCCTAGTAATACTTCCTATTAAAGTGTTACTAAACCCAGGACCCTGCATTCACTATATCTGCTCTCCCACAGTACACGCAACATGGAAATGCAATTATGGTAGTAAATATAAACTTCTAAATACCTTTTCTCATCAGCAGATCAGTTTTGTGACTTCTATCAGTATCCAGCCGAGCACATGTTAAAGGTTGTAGGAGGAGTTTTAATTTTAGGACAGGGGCCTCCAAACATTCTAAATAAAGGGCCACTTTCTGTCTTTCAGACTTTAGGGAGGCTGGAATGTGGCCTTTGGGATTAGAAAATGCCCTGCTGTCAGTGGGAATAAAAAAAATTCATCTTTGATATTAGGGGAAGGAATAATACCTCATTGTTGGTGTCATTAGAAGACATAGTGCCCCATTGTTGGTAACAGTGAGAGGATTAATGCCCCATAATTGGTGTCAGTTGGAAAAATAGTATCCCATTGTTATCAGTCGGAGGAATAGCGCTCCTTTTTGGTGTCAGTGAGAGGAATAGTATCCCATTGTTGTCATTGAGAGGAATAGTGCTGCATCATTGGTGTCAGTGGGAGGATTAGTGCCCCATCATTGGTGTTGGTGAAAGGAATAGTCCCATTGTCGTTGTCAGTGAAAGGAATAGTGCCCGTTATTGATGCCAGTGGAATGCCTTATCATTAGTGTCAGGAAGAGTGGCCCAATGTTGGTGTCAGTAAGAGGAATAGTGCCCCAAGGGCCAGATAAAGGCAAGCAGAGGGCCACATCCAGCCCCCAGGCCACAGTTTGGAGACCACTGCTCTAGGAGGATGCAGAACCCATGACCTCTATCTGGACAGTGCTGATTGGCCCTGTGCTGATGTCACATACACTCTCCCAAGAAAGAAAAAACCCTCTCTAGCAATACACACGAAACTGAGCATGTGCAGAGGGACTCCACACAATATGTCTTATCAGGAGATAAGGGGGGACGCTGGAAGAAGGGGAGGATCAGAGAAGTCAGGATCAAACAGCATTTTTACACAATGCTAAGGATTACCCCTTAGGTTTCACAGTGAGTATAACAAGCACGCTTTACTGCATATACAGGCTGATTTTTACTGTTGTGGGTTTAGTGACACTTTAAATAAATGCTAACCAATGATGGTCAGTTTTTTTCCTTTATTAATAGGCCTCTGTATATTACAATCCTTTACTTTCTTTCTACTCCAGATGTCTTGTTTCACTCTTTATGCTGACCCCTTTCTATTTAACCCATGTTCTGCCATATCCCCATACTGTATTATTGTTACAGGGCCATTAACAGATTGGTTTATGTAGAAGAGTTGTATTTATTTTACTGTTTATATAGTTTCAGATTTGTGGAGTACATTGAAGTTTTACATCTAGGAGCTAGACTGTATGTCTGAGCAAAAAAAAAATATTCAGTATATCTTTGCAATACATGAGCATTTCTTCATGTTTAAAAAAAAATATATACAGAAAATACTTGCTGATCCTGCCAGAAATCCAATGAGCTCCTACCTTTCAGTAGTGAGCTGACAACACTGCCTCGGCTGCACTGAAATAACAAGAAGTGTTGTCAGCCCTGCCTGACTTTTCACCTGCTGGCCCACAGATCACCCCATCTAAAAAGTTTTAATTATCAGTTTCTGAAATGAAAATGACCAATTTAGCCATTCTAACCACAGGGTCCACCATTCAACAGTTCTGAAAAAATATTTGGAATGTGGTTAATATAGGCATTACTAAACATACTTTATTATGGCATTTTAAAAAGAGAGGCCAAGTGCCAATACAGCCAGAGTCTGTAGGACACCGTATTACCAAAACACTCTGGGGCTGATAAAAAAACCGATTTATTTATGGAGCTGTATTTATCCTCTGGTGATGATGGCATCACTTTCAGTACAACAAAAGTTGTGGCATCGGTGGGTTTTACAAATGAATTCTAGGAACATTATAAAGGGAGTGCTTTATTATTGATTCATCAGCCTTTTGGGCAGAAAGATACTTTGAACTACCTTAGTTGCAAGTTTACAGTTATTTATTTTATTCTTCCCTTTCTGCTGGTGTTCCTTGAGAGCTCTCAAATTTACATTTCCTGGCAGTTACAGGTATCTACAGGTGCAGAAAAGAAAGAAACAAAGCATCCTTGACATGCCTCTGGAAGTGCATTCTCATCGTTCCAGATTTCCAAAATGGATGAACAAGAAGCAAACTCTTTAGAGGAAAGCCACTTATGCTCTCCATCACCCAACAAGCAGCTTCCGCACATTCTGGAAACATTTTTTTGGATGACGGTACATATGTTCTCTATTTTAGAAACAATCTTTCATAATAGTTTGTTACAAAAGAATACAGTGAAATGTATTGGAATCTTTGACACCCAGTAACCATGTCCTGCCTATGGGATGGGTAGTATTCAATAGGGATGCATTCATACAATTTTTTAACACCGAGTGTCCAATTACCAACACCTATTGCCTAGAAAGAGTAGGTAGAGGGGTGGTTTGGGAGGTGGGGGTAGGAAGTTAGGGAGTTGAGTTGGGTGAGGCTGGGGTAAGGTTAGGGTGGGAGGGGAGGAGTAGAGGGGTGAGGGCAGGGTAGTTGAGGGTGGGTTGGGATAGGGGTTGTGGGGTGGGAGGGCTGAGGTGTTTGGGATGGAAAGGCTGTGATCACAGGGTGGGGAGAGGAGGGGAGGGGGATGAGGGGGTTATTGGGAGATTGCTGGATAGCCGGAAGGGACCTCTGGAGTGTTCAGTTGGGGTGGTAGAGGATAGGGCATTGGGAGATTGCTGGATGGCCGGAAGGGACCTCTGGAGTGTTCAGTTGGGGTGGTAGAGGATAGGGCATTGGGAGATTGCTGGATGGCCGGAAGGGACCTCTGGAGTGTTCAGTTGGGGTGGTAGAGGATAGGGCATTTGGGCTGGACTATGTATTGGTGGCTGTGGACATATTAAAGGAATGTAAGGTCGGCCAGTTATTCGTTTACAGCAGTTGAGGACAATGTTGGGAGGGATGGAGGCTGGCATGGGTTAGGAGCGGTGTGGGTGGAGGAAGGAGCTGGAAAGACACTGGGGGACAGGTGATAGCTGATGGAGGGGAGGAGGAGACAGGGATGGCACTGGGCAGAAGAGACAGCTGGTGGAGGGGAGGTGGAGGCAGGGAAGGCATCAGGCAGAGGTGACAGCTGTCAGAGAGGGGAGGAGACTGGGAAGGCAGTGGGTAGAGGTGACAGTTGTCAGAGGGGAGGAGGAGGTAGGGAAGGCATTGGGCAGAAGCAACAGCTGACAGAGTGAAAGAGGAGGTGGGGAAGGCATTGGACATAGGTGACAGCTGGCAGAGGGGAGGAGGAGACAGGGAAGGCACTGGGCAGAAGAGACAGCTGGCGGAGGGAAGGAGGAGGCGGGGAAGGCATCGGGCGAGGTGACAGCTGTCAGAGGTGGGAGGAGACTGGGAAGGTATTGGGTAGAGGTGACAGTTGTCAGAGGGGAGGAGGAGACTGGGAAGGTACCAGGCAGAAGCAACAACTGACAGAGGGAAAGAGGAGGTGGGGAAGGCATTGGACAGAGGGGACAGCTGGCAGAGGGGTGGAGGAGCCCGGGAAGGCATTGGATAGAGGTGACAGCTGGCAGAGGGGAGGAGGAGCCCAGGAAGGCATTGGGTGGAGGTGACAGCTAGTGGATGGGAGGAGTCCGGGAAGGCAACTGGCAGAAATGACAGCTGGTGGGAGGGGAGGAGGAGACTGGGAAGGCAGCTAGTGGAGGGGAATCCCACTGACAGCTGAAATGTCATTGTTTGGTAAGGACGCGGTAGCCCCACCCCTTAACCCTAACCAATAATTGCCAGCATTCTTTTTTACCCGGCCTACAGCTGAAAGAACCAAGTCTAAATATATCTGTTTTTAGTATCAAAGCTTTTGAACGAGTACTGATACTTGTGCAAGTGCTTAATATTACTGTCTACAACTGCTTTGCCAAAATGTAAAGGCATTTTCCCTCTAAATCTGTGAATGAATGGTGACCTGTGGATAAATGGAACAAACTCTTGTCCCTGGTGCCCAACCTGCGGCCCTTTGGTATATGATGTGCGGCCCTCGGACCTCAGAAGTCTGTAGTGGGAACCTTGATTAGGGTAATAGCATTGAACTCTGCAGCATATCCCCAGCCAACAACATAGCATGTCCACACTCTCTGACCCTTATTTCCTCTTTCAGATCTGTAGTTTATGACAGTCCTCTCAGGCATACATATATTGAGCATTATATGCGGCCCTTTAGTGACGTCAGGGGCTGCATTTGAGGCTCATAAGATGACAACCACTGCTTTACACTTGAAAACAAAAATGTACATATATATATATATACCAGGAAGAATGAGACCCCCACCAATGGCTGCAGCAGGTAGGCGGAGTTGGGAACACACATATGAAGTCAGTGGGTGATTAGGTCTGCCAGTTTCTGCCAACAACTGAACCTTGACCCTTAATAACTCTGCCCTTCACTACACACAAATTGCTTTACAACTGCTTAATCCAATTAATTCTAGAAAAGTTTTTTATCCATTGACAAAGTTTAGCTAAAGAAATCTTACAAAAATGTAAACTACTTCTAGAATTATCCTGTTCATTGTTTCAAAATATGTTTTAGGATCGAACATGCCGCAAGACCTTTTTACTTAATTTCTTATTTGTGATGACAAACAGGAGCTTGTAAGATGATGAGAAGGGGGTTATGAATTACTGGCCACACCGTGCCACCTCTGTACTGTAGAACTTTTTTTGTTGTGTTTTTTTTTTTAACAAGGGCGGGGCAACGGGAGGGACACTAATGTTTCAGAAGACACAAGTGGCATTAAAGGCTGAAGATGCAAGACAGAGAAGAAGTGCATAGAGAGTCCAATTAGCAAGAAGAGTTAAATCCACAGATAAAGTAAAAGGGGGTGAAATCTGGTTTTGAGAGAGCAGCACATCTAATAGGAGAGGACGAAACCAAGATATTAAAGGGTTAAAACACCAAAGATAAATTAGTCAACTCTTCTCCGGATAAAGGTGAGTTTATTTTTTAAATATTATTATTTTTATATATATATATATATATAATTTTATAGTATGTTGTAGTATATAGAATATCTGGTTATATACTGTATCCGTTTAAATTCAAGAACACTGCTTGTATCAGTTATAGACAACCTGTTGTCTTTCAGATATTGACGGATTACAATGCCCACTGTAACCAGATGGCCTGCTGGGAATTGTAGTTCAGCAAGCAGACTTGCCTGTAAATGGAATATTATAGGAGTTTGCTTATTGTTGTATTTTTTTCTGAATTTACGCAGGCAGTGTTAGGCAAACACATGCCACGACACTGATAATGCTGATAATTTTTTTTTTATGTTAATACTGCTTTATTCTTTCACTTTTCAGCCTATCTGCAGAATCCATTCCACTAAATGTAACATATTTCTTTATAATTCTAATGTGCCGAGCGAACCTCAAATACAGAAAACCTTTGCACTGACAAGCAGCCGTGTCTGTGTACAAATATTCAGATTTATGTTTTAATTATTTTACACTTCAGTGATATTTACACCTCCAACACTTCTATATTTTCACTTGTCTTACACCAGAAAATTCACAATGCTGCAGAACAATGTTAATATTACATACAATTTTTTTTTTTTTGCTACTAATTTTGCTATGCTGTAGCAAGCACTAGTTACTCAGAGTATAATAAATAATTACATGGCACTAATGTTTAACTTGAAAATATATGTATATATACTTTTTTTCTTTTTACTTATATCTTATTTTACTCTTTTTTTAACTGCATATTATTATCTAAATTTCCTTCAAGTTGGCTGACTTTCAGGCTTTTTTTTCTTTTTTTAAGCTGAGCAGATTTATGGTTATTATTTTTTATTTCAATCAGAAAAAACTTATATCTTGTTTTTATTGGGTTTTTTTTAACTGCATACTATTCTTCTTCTTCCTATTACTGTTATTAATATTATTATTATTACCTAAATTTCCATAAAGCTAGCTGACTTTAGACTTTTTTTAGCTGAGCAGATTTATGGTTATTATTTTTTATTTCAATCAGAAAAAACTAATATCTTGTTTTTATTGTTTTTTTTAACTGCATACTATTCTTCTTCTTCCTATTACTGTTATTAATATTATTATTACCTAAATTTCCATAAAGCTAGCTGACTTTAGACTTTTTTTAGCTGAGCAGATTTATGGTTATTATTTTTTATTTTAATCAGAAAAAAACTAATATCTTGTTTTACTGTTTTTTTTAACTGCATACTATTCTTCTTCTTCCTATTACTGTTATTATTATTATTATTATCTAAATTTCCATGAAGCTAGCTGACTTTAGACTTTTTTTTTTTTTAGCTGAGCAGATTTATGGTTATTATTTTTTATTTCAATCATAAAAAAACGAATATCTTAGGATACTTTCACACTGATCCGCTGTAAAAAAAACATCAAGCATGCATATGCATTTTTGACGCGGTTTTGCTGCGCTTTCTGAGTATTTTTTAAAGGACACGTGACTTAAAAACTGCACCAAAAATGCTTCTCTGAGGCACTTTTCAGGTGTTTTTTCAATCGTTTTCCATTTATTTCATTGGGAAGAGGTGTTTTTTTGTGGCATTTTTTTAACTGAACAAATATGCTCCAAAGAAGCTGCAAACAAGTGTTTTTACAGTGCAACGGAAGCGCAACACCCCAGTATGAAAACTTAAAGAGGCGTACATTGATATACATAGGGAAGCATTTTTTCTTGAGCTTCTCTTGTGCTTTTTTTTTTTTACGCAAAAGTGATTCAAATACTCCTTAGTATGAAAGTAGCCTTATTTTACTGTCTTTTAATTGCATACTATTATTATTATTATCTAAATTTCCATGAAGCTAGCTGTCTTTGCACTTTTTTTGTTTTTAGTTGAGCAGATTTATGGTTATAATTTTTATTTCAATCAGAAAAAAAATAAGCTTTGAAAGGTTTTTTTACAAGCTTGATAAATATTGGTAAATTTTGTATCTATATTATAAAATGGGTTATTGATTCAATTGTAGTTGCTTTTGCATGGGATTTCTTGGAAAAAAAGATGCACTCACAAGTATCTATAAAAAAAGATGCATTTAAATTGATGCAATTAAATTGTAACTGGAATTTGGGGATAGGGCAATCATGGTAGATGTTTTTATTGGACAGACTACTGTTCTTTGGAGGCAACATGAATGCCTACAGTTGGGTGCACATGTACATACGTATGCCTATACAACAGTATGCATATTTATGTAAAAAAAAATAAAAAATTTGGCAAATGGATTTTTTTGTGAGCTCCTGGATACACCATGGTTACAAGCAGGTAATTTCCCCCTACATCTGACATACATTAAAGTTGGCCATACACGGGTCGAATTCCGAAATAATTTTCTTTTGAAAATCTTTTCTAAGAATTTTTGTTCGAATTTCGCACCATTAGTGGGCCACAGAAACTGCTGACTTTCGTGCAACCATCGAATTTGAGTGATCGGGCATGTTGCCAATTTCTTGAAATTTCTAATCAGTGATGGGAGAATCGTGCAAGAAATATAATTGAAAGCATGAGCTGTGACCTGGAAAGAAAAGAAAATTGTTAACTACAAAAATTCTTTTCTGTAGCAACATGTGAAATTGATAGCTTGGTTGATCGGATTTCAAAATAAATGGTGGCACCATTGATTTAGAAAACGTACAAAATTTCCTATTTTCTAAAGAAAATTAATTCGGAAATCAACATGTGTGGCCTGCTTAAGACACTGTTCCACCATTATTAATCTTGTGACCAGGTCACTGGGACCTGACACAGTCTTGTCTATAGTTTGGGCATGATTGTAATGCAATGCTAATATTTTCTTCTTTTTTTTTTTGTCTCCCACTCACACATCGATTTTGCAATCCCAGTGAGAGGATTGCCCTCCCAAAGAGGGCTTTCAAATTTCAGAGCTTGTCATTGCTCCGAAGGTACATGAATTTTACTCGTGCTTGTTCGGCTGTTGCAAGCTTTGATAGAATTCAGAGCATTGCATTAATGCATAGGTTTGTGTATGGCTACTATAATATCTGTAGCCTAACTATATTACAGTCCTATCTGAAAAACAATATATGTGGGCAAAATCTAGGCTTTATGTGACAGCAGTGGAGTGTTGAACTCATCAAAAATAGTCAAAAAAATAGAGTATCTCCCTTTTTAGCATGTGTAATTCATGAGAATATTACAGCTTTCTGGGCTATAGAAAAACATGTTTTTTTACCACTTAGTTGGTAAACTGTCGGCTTTTTTTGAGTTTGGGCAAGGACACAGGCGCCCCATGATCCCCTATTGCCCGGCAGCCCCATGAGTTGTCAGTCCGCCCCTGATTGCAGCTTTCCAGTCCTTAGATATGATGGCTACATGTGTTTTTATATTTCATGCAAAGTACATTTTCAGCAAGTACAGAAAATACATGTTGATCTTGATAAAAATGTAGTGTTCTTTTCACTTCTGAGCTGAACTGGCAGCAAAAACAATCTTATATTTTATGTGTAAATGAATAATCCCATCAGTCCTAATGTAATGGATATGAACAAAGGCAGACATGTTTGAAGTCTGGCCTTTGCAACAACCATGGCTGCAAAGAAGGAAGGAAAAAAAAATATATATATATATGTATATATGTGTGTGTGTGTATATATGTATAAATATATATACATAATGTATGTGTGTGTGTGTATATATGTATGTGTGTGCATATATATATATATATATATATATATATATATATATATATTGCTCAAGAAAATTAAAGGAATACTTTTTAATCAGAGTATAGCATCAGGTCAATTAAACTCCTGTGATATTGATCGGGTCAGTTAAGTAGCAGAGGGGGTTGTTAACCAGTTTCAGCTGCTTTGGTGTTAATGAAATTAACAGGTGTACTGGATGAACAACAATGAGACAACCCCCAAAACCGGAATGGTTTTACAGGTGGAGGCCACTTACATTTTTTTTTCCCCACTCATCTTTTCTGACTGTCTTTCACTAGTTTTGCATTTGGCTAGGGTCAGTGTCACTACTGGTAGCATGAGGCGATACCTGGACCCTACAGAGGTTGCACAGGCAGTCCAACTCCTCCAGGATGGGACATCAATACGTGCCATTGCCAGAAGGTTTGCTGTGTCTCCCAGCACAGTCTCAAGAGCATTAAGGAGATTCCAGGAGACAGGCAGTTACTCTAGCAGAGCTGGACAGGGCCGTAGAAGGTCCTTAACCCATCAGCAGGACCAGTATCTTCTCCTTTGTGCAAGGAGGAACAGGATCAGCACTGTCATATTGACGGGATCCATCCAGATGCCTGACTGGCATCTGGCTCAACCTCTCAGTATGTGGTTGAGAGCCAGACCCAGCTGTTCTTGCTCCCACCATAGCTAGACACTCCATTGAGCACTGGAGGGGCAAACCAGAGAGCCGGAGACTGACAGTCACCGCTGCCTTCTTAGAACTGACAAATAACTGAGCGATCATGTAAGGTCATGAGATTGCTCAGTTCTCAGTGCATGTTTGCTTGGTGATGGGGTTTAAGAGTAACCTTTTTACCAGGCAACACTTAACTGGTTTCCTAAAAAAAAAGAAAAGCAAAAAAGCCTGTTTACAGGGATCAATAGCTGCAACTCAGATTATGCACACAAAATGAGTCAGAGGAATGACTCATCCCATCTCACTGAGCTCTGTATATCCAGGTACAGCATTTACATTTTTTAAACCTGTAGCCCCAATATCATAAATGTACCCGTGTTAAATGTTTATATGTAAAAATTCAAAGGTAATTTTCTTGGTAAAAAGTAGTTGTGTACTTAGTTTTAAGAACTTATAAAACTTTAAAAAAGCAAAAAAAAAAAAAAACTGCACCCAAACCATTCTAGTTTTCTCCTTAAACCAAGTATTCATCGTTGAATCATCAGTGCTTTCTGTCATACGGAGACTGTAGGATTCCTATTCTGCTTTCTTCCTCCAGGCTGTATGATGTTTCTTATGTTGTTCACTTGCAGCAGGACTCCCCTATTTGTTTGTTCTTCATTTGCAAAGCTAAAATTAAACTTTAGGCTGGAGTTGTCATTTTATAAATGAGAGTGATTGTGTGCAAAGCGCGTTGACCCAAAGCAGCAAGCAAGCAGATTTTACCTTTCATGAAATCAGAGTTGACTGATCATTTTGGATTGGCTGCTGTAGTTTACTGAATATGCTTTGCTTTTTTGCTTTATTAAAGCAAGCCTTAAAGCTGAATTACAGACACAAAAATTTTCATTTAAATATATTCCTCAATAGCCACAAAGGATATAAGTCAACTTTTAATTTACAAAATGCCTTTGTAAATCCAGATATTACCCTGTAAAAATAGCAGTGACATCACTGCTGTGCTGCACATAGCCTGTACAGAGAACATAGTTGTGGGAGGGACCTGATAGGCATTTCCACTACAGGCTACCTGTAGATAACTACAGGAGTGGGCAGATACAAGACCAGTCACCCTGCACAAAGATAGATAGCAGCAGTGACCAGTCTATATTACAGGAAGCTCCTACACAGGGAAAGTTGCAAAGATTTGGAAGTAATACACAAAATACAAGATTCAAGTAAGAATAAACATGTTACTTGTATTTAGATGATACCTGCTTATCGCAAAGTTCAGCTTTAAGTATGTAAAAACTGCTAAACCAATACTGGCAGCACATGGCAGTATCACTAGGCCAGTGTTTCTCCACTTTATTTCATTCAAGGCACCCTTTAAAATTATGGACAGTCCCGAGGCCCCCCATTCTAAAATGGGGTGCCTCAAGACTGTCCAACATTTTAAAAGGGCACCCCATTTTAAAATGTGAAAAACTACTATAATAGTTTTATATAACACAACAACATCCACACATGGAGGACACCCAACGTTAGAGGTGATTTATTCTTCCAAAGTAAATGCACTTTTGCACACTGGTACTGAGTAGTATTCCATTGTTTCTCTTCTCCTTCAGTTTTTCTCCATCACTGAGCTAATGTGGCCCCAGCACTGATGGAGAGGGGCAGGGGAGGGCAGCTGATATCCTCCTTATGAACTGATGATGTCATTGGTTGTCAGGATTCTGGCGGCTAGAAAGTCGTAATGGTGCACAATGGAAACCTGTGGCTTTGTGTAACTAAAAGGCAGGCTTGTTCCACCCGCTGGCTTGTATACAAGTTTTGGGCAATTTGTAGACATTTTACCAAGGCACCCCTGATGAAACCTCAAGGCACCCCAGGGTGCCTGGGCACCCTGGTTGAGACAGGCGAATGCACATCCAATTAGAATTTAATTTCAGTTTCCAGAATCTGAGGATATACCAATACCGATGCTAGGCCCTGCCCATCCCACCTCCTAAGTATTCCTATTAACCAGTAAGGTCAATCATAATTGTGATGGGCCAAACTCAGGAGAAGCCAAGGCCATATTTCTAACCATTAACCTGGGTTGATATTTGTACAGGAGGGTGGCCTAAGATTCGGAGTACTGGGAACCATCAAAAACAGTGTCATTAAAATACTAGTTGCTTAGTTGTCATTTTGCATCGCTATCCCAAAACAAATATCCAGATAATAAATTCTCAATTTTTTGACTTTCCTTGCTAAAGATCAGTGATTCAGAAAGTACTGAAACCAGAAGATAAGCATAATAGCTATGCAATTGCTGTGAATGGCAGGCATAATATTTACTTTTAAGAAAGGTTTATGTTAATTGGGGGAATACTGCAAGCAAATCCAACTTCAGTGTGGGGTTGATATGGATTTTGGTCTAGGTTGATATGGATTTTGGTCTAGGATCTTCATATTTCCCATCTGTTCTCACCTACTCTGCACTCCCCTAGTCCCCAAGTGTCGACAACAAGTGCACCATTTTGGCAGCACCCAGATATTGCAGAGTTCCCCTTTAAACTTTAACATTTCTAACAGTATCTGCTTGCACAGCAAAGTTTTCAGCTCACTTTCCCCCTCCCTTATTTCCTGTAAAGTAATGTGTACCAGCCTGTAGCTAGCACCCTTATCTGTAGCTGGAATTCAAGGCTATATTCTGCAGAGTTTAGAAAGTCTTTTGAATGTACAGAAAGTGAAAGAGGAAAAATATGCATTGTGACGTAATCATTGGTATATACGCTTGTAAGAAGTGGATACAACTCACTCGGCTTTTCAGGCATTAGCCTGGCTGGGTCAAACAGTGCTGTTTTTAATAAATCACTTGTTTTCCTCAAGGTCCGTGTCCAGAGTTTACCTGGTTTTCCAAAATTGCTATTACACCATGAGAGCCTAGGGGTGACATCATGGCTTCCGGTTTTCCCAGCCATTTTCGGGCACT